>NW_010262999.1:0-40678 GCF_000690775.1 Eurypyga helias
TTCTATGATTCTATGATTCATTGTGTTAAGCATTTAAAAATACTATTTGAATAGGGTAGTCCTTGTAACTTGCGCATTTGACTGTAGAATCAGAAATCATTAAGTTGAATTTCCCATACTTGTTAAAATTGTGTGTTCCAGAGCAAAAACCTTGATTTTTTTTTTTGTCTTGTAAAACTCCTGCAGTTGGCACAAGAAAGTATGTTTTTGGGGCATGCAAGTTTGCAGTTGGGTTGGTAGATAGCTCTTAAGCTTAAGTACTTTGTACTTGTGTACTAAGTCAGGTGAGCAGGAGCAGATTAATGGGATTTAATTATACAGAAATATTTAACTTTGCAGTGGAGTGTTTAACTTCTAGATTCACCTCAAATTTATAACTAAAGTATATACACTCTGTGTTGAAAAGTACTATCTTCTGCTATTCATATTCTAAAATAACTGAATTCTTTTTGCTGTCCCCCCTCTTAGAGAGAGGACATACCTCCTGGGGAGTTCAAATAACCATGTGATGAAGTAAGAATTTTCTGTACTCTCTGTTACTGAGCCCAAGCTACTTGAACTGCAGAAAACATAGACCTTAGGTAAAGAAGTAATTAATGATCTTAAGTGGCTAGTGTGTACTAGAAAAAACTTACCAGCTCCTTCGAAGACATGGATCAATTAAGTTCTTCATTGAGATCCAAACTATTTGATTGCTCCCTTATCCCTGAACAAAAAAATTGTTCCAAATTCAGGTTAGCTTACCTCTTCACTGTGGTGGTTGAGCTCTGAAGGAGGTGTCCTCTCCCTGCAAGATTCGACAGCAGAAAGAATTCAGTTCTAAAATAAATGAAAATGAAACTCCTCAAGCCAACAGGGTACCTGGATGTCAGGTGTAACACTTTTGTTGTCTTGTAGTGATGCAGTCTGATTCAAAACCAGTTTGGTTAAACTTTAGGGCACATTTAGATCTAGGAAGAACGTAGTTCTTGATTGTTTAAGGGGAGAGTGGGAGGAATTCTTATGTAAACGCATACTTAGAATACCTGTAGTATTGGACTGCTTCTGAACAGCTGAAGACTTTGAATCTCACATTTAGCTTGAGTGAAGTATAATACAAACTGGGGTCCAACCTTAGTGATTCTCTATTCTGTGAAATGACCTCCAAACATTTGTAGTGGGCAAAAGCCAGGGTGTTCTTGTAAAAATACAGCGGTTGTAGAAAATCGTGAACTGTTGTAAATAGTCAAGAAAGTCTGTGTACGTGTCATGTTCCTAGCAGGAGCACTTTATCAAGGGTGATAATACTGCAGATTAGGAGTTAACACTGAACAATTTATTGTAACTGACCTTGTAGGCTAGTATTGATGTATTTATTCTAGCTAGCTTCAGGAGACTGATTTGTTTGTGGCTGTTCAAAGAACATGTTTTATATATAAATAAGCTTTTCTGTCCTTTTTTCCTCCTCCGCTCTGCTTTTGGAGGCCTTGAGATGGAACCAGGTGTTGAATGGTGATCATCAAAAGGACTGTAGTAATGTTCAAAATGCTGAGTAGTGTTAACAAGCATATCGAGCTTAAAAAAAATAGTGTATGAGCCTTTTATTTTAAGTCACATTCTTAGTTAAAATTACCTTGATGCTCTTGGAGCATTATTTTTAAAATCAGGGGTTGAAGATAAAATCAAGACTTCACTTATAGATTATTAGGTACTTAACTAGGATAAATTGCAAATCTCCTAATGGCTTCTGATTTTTCCCAATGTATGATTTGATAGTTAGAACCAGATGTAGGATCACTTTAACATAGGCTTGCTATGGAAGAATACTGGCTGAGAAAAAGTTTCAGTGGATTACAATTGTTTAGGGCCCTTCCCGGCACTGTGGTGGAAGACACAGATCACTGTATGGGTTAAGATAGAAATGAAGTTTGTATGGACTCTTCTGACTTGCCACAGTTCCCTTTGCTGGCATCCAGCCATCCCTCACATGGGTATGGGCTTGAGAGTTAATCACAAAGTCCTTTCTTTGTCATCACTGATTTTTAAGGACAGATAACTGTCATCTTTCCATTGCCATCTGGTGTGTAAAGGAAGGGTGTGGATAGGCAGATCCTAACAAGCCTTATCCTGGCTCTGTTTGCCATGTTCTCCACTTGCTTTCTGAGACTAATTCATGTGTCCTTATAGTCCTGTCTTAATGCATAATCATACTAAATCTGCATATGTGCTAGCTAATAAGGTGTAAACTGTGTAAAAGGAGTGAGGTAGTTCACACCTTCCAAACCTGTGTAAAAGTGCAATGTTATGTGCAAGACTGATACTGAGTGCAAGAAATGAGCGCCCTTGCCCATGTGAAAGGTAAATGCTTTTGTAAAATGCTTGCAACAAGCTGCATTTTGAAGACTTCCAGACCCTCCAATTCCATTCCTGGTTGATTGCTAGTATTAATTTGTTCTCATGTTGTAATGTATTTGCAGGTTATGCAACAGCCTTGGGGAATTGAACTACAAGTTACAGGCTTAGTTTTTTACTCTTGAACATACTTGGCAATAGCTCTTAAATTCACTGCAACAGTTGCTGTATATGTTGGCCTGTGTCCATGTGCTTTATATGGGCACTGAAAGTACTGCAGACTTTGATTCTCTCCTTTTGAACGGTTTTTATTGAACTCCTCTCAGGTGTGGCAGACACTGCTTTGAAATGTCCTGTCTACGTATTACAGATTTGGAGCTTGTTCCCTCCGAGAGGGACAACCCACTCGACGCATCAGCTGGTAGCAGCCATGGAGCTTTGGCAGATGGGGCACAGTGGTTGCTGCTGGGGGCATATGGAGATGCTTCTCACCAGGAGCAGACTTCAGCATCCTGGCTCTGATCCTGGGAATGGCCTATCACACTGCCAAGTAGCCCTTCCATCTACCTGGCAGTTTGTTGTATTTGCTGTTAAAGTGCTGTGTCCTCTTTTCTCCCCTAAAAAGTGGTGAAGTGGAAGAAGGCATCCCAAGGGCTGCTGATTGGACAGCACTCTTACGTTTCCTTCACGTTCTAAAATTGTCACGTAATTCCAGTGCCAAATGAATGTTATATTGATCAATAATATTGATTGCTTGAAAGATTAGAAGTCCTCAGGACTTTTTGATGGAACCCATTATAATGGCTGTATGCTTGTCTGTTGTGCATTTGTAGAATTTAATCTTGACCTATGTGCTACATGTTGGGATTTACTCTTGGTGTTTTTGCTGCATGTCGTCTTCTTCCCAGGAATGCTTGGCTTGTGCTGCAAGCCCTAGTAAAACAGCTTGCAACCCTTACAGCTGCTGCCTTTCGCAAAGAGTAAGAACTCCATGAGCTCATTTTAGATGAGCTTTCTGCCTTTCTCTAAAGTAAAATTTCTTAATCTGGCACAGCTAACAGTAAAGCTTTCAAATATTTGTGCTGTTATTTTGGGTAAAAAGGAAGGTTTTGAGTCAGGAGGGTAAGATGCTATCAAGTGCATTTCTGAGAACTTAATCAGTATGCAAGTCCCCAAAGCCTTGCTTCCCGTCAAGGGACCAGTAACCCCTTTACTGTCTCCCTCTTGTCATGCTGCAGAGGCCACCGGTGTCATGTCCCATACTAAAAGCAGAATATAAATGTAAGGTTGAAGAGGTAATTTGAGTTTTGGGGGAGCTTTAGACTGAGTGGCAGCTGCAGCTTGAAACACCTCATCTAACAGAGGCAAGGTGCCTGCAGCAGCTGCTTATGATTTGTGTCTCCCCCTCTAACAGCAGCCTGCCCTTGCAGAATGTACTTGTGACAAAGTGTCTATGGGTTTAATGAGGGTGAAACTTGGCAACTCTTGCCCAGAAAAGCACTGCTAGGAGTGTGAATGCTTTTCAGATGGCTTAATGCAGTTAATGATCAGTTGTTTCTTTCCAGATAAGTAACCTTCCTAGTACGAAACATATTTCCCCTTGCATTAAAAAAAATCTGCTCAGTTTTGTAACTGAAGACAATGTATACTGTTACATTAGCCTAAGACTGTCCTTAGTCAGCAATTTTAGTTTCCAAAACATGATCAGGGCTGCTGCACAACATACATTCAGCGTGATCCTTATTTGTGCTTTGGTTTGGGCTCTGTGGATTCTTTTAAGTGGGCAAGGAAGAGAGAACTGGGTAAAAGTATGCTCTTGCCTAAGCAAGGGAACAAACTAGAAAAACAGATGGTGCTAAATATAGTTTATTACCAAGGTCTAAATATGGCTCTGATTTTTTTTCTTATAAATAATGCAGCTATAAATCCTGCTAGGTATCAATAAGTATTGAATTAACTCCAAATGGCAGTGTGTTACAGAACCTTTTGGCAGCTTTCCAAGCTTGGTGTTGCCCTTCATTCATAGGATCAACATTTAATTCCTTAACAGGGGAAACCTGAGGAATTCATCCTCTTTGAATGGAAACATAGATGTGGGGAACTTGAATGAGTAGCTACAGGCTAAGGCATCCCATGGCAATGGAGGGGGAGCCCTGCTTGATGAGTTCCTGCTAGGTCGCAGCCAGGATGAATCTCCTCCTTTCTTTTCTGCAACGCATGAACAATCAAAGGCTCCTTTTTTATCTATTGTTGCCATGGAGGGCGTCCATTTAAAGTTCAAATTCCAGCAGGCTTGGGAAGAAGGAAAGGAGATAGGGGTAGGCTGGCCTTGGGAGATGATAGGCAAGCATCAAAAGTGAGTTGAAGACAAGCCAGCACTTTGTCCTGTGACAGGACAGACCAGGCTGGGGCTACGTGGTTTTGAATGGATGCCTGGAAGTTTTCTGGGCGAGTGAATGGAACGCTACTGAGGTAGCAGGCGCAGAGAGCATCTGGCGTTCTGCTTTCTTTGCATCAGCAGAATGGGTCACAATGTGAAATTAGGCCCGAAATTGCATTTAATGAAGTGAGCCCTTGTGCTGGAGGTTCCCTGGGCTCTGACAGTGAGGGACTATAAGACTTGAGGATATTGAAGGAAAGAATCTCATTTAGGACAGAGGGGTTTTTCCCCTCTTTTGTAAATGGCATTCTGTAACAAATACCTTCCAAATAGCTGGAGTTGCTTGGTCAGACCTGAGACTAGCTCTGTATGTTAGTGGTACTTTTCTGTAAGCAATGTGCTCATAAGGGGAGGAGGCAGCTTAATATCTGCTGCAGATTTGCTTTTCCTTTCTGGCAAGTTCCTGTATGTACAAGTAAGTATTCGTTGTTGGAAGAGCTAATGAGTACCAGACCAGCTGCAGTTGACATTATGAGAAAAGGGGCCATCTATTAACTCACAAGCCAGGTTTCAGCCAGCTGTGGGTATTTTCTTTTTTAATTATTACTTAGCCTGTCATAAAATTGGATTATGCTAAAATTATTGGTGATGCTGTTTGGAATACAATACAGTATTGAGTTAAGAGCTATGGCTCAGTGTTATATATAGGGTACTTATAGTTAATGTGCCTAAGCTGCACCAGAGGGTTTAAAAAGAGGTGAGAGCACTTTTCTCAGGTTTTACCATCTGGGGTTTGGCAGGTGGTGGGGGATTAGGGTTAGGTTTTTTCCTTGCTCTAAATTGGAAGACATGGTGACTAGCAGAAGAGTTGAGTAGTGTTTAATCATTGATATGGGAACTTTTTCCAGACCTCTTGGCAAAAGACTATATGACAGTATAGTTTTCTGAAATTTATTAGAAAATTAGTTACCTCTTTGATTTTAACTTCGTAATTTTGGAAGAGGTGGTTCTTCCAATATTTTCATGATAACATGGTAATCAAATTAATGGATTAGTGCATCTTTATGGTACCAGAATTAAAGGTCTCTTAATTCTGAAACAAGGCTTTGGTCTTCCATACTCTGAATATTGTATGTTATGAAACTTCCCTTGCTTTTTGACAGTCACTTTCTGACTTGATGCATCATCTTCTGAAAGAGACCTAGACCGAAGTGATTCTCCTGAGGTTTTTCTCTGCAGAGAGGTCTATTAAAATGACTTTGGAAAGTCTTATGTTTAACTGTCACTTTGTCTTTTGGTAGTCTTGCATTGCATAGCTCAGTTCCTGCTGCCTGTATGTACTGGTACATAGGTGTGATAAAAGCAAAACAGATGTCCCAAGCATGTGAAAAGGAACTGATTTGAATTTAAGATCACTAATTGATGTAGATAATATCTTCTGTTAGGATGGGAAGTATGACTTGTTTAAATCTCCTTCAAGTACATACAAACTGAAGAGAGGTTTGTGTGTGTTCTTGTTTTAAGCTGCTGTTAATGGAGTACAGATATAAGCAGATGTTTTCTGCATAAATGATCTGGGGGGTAATGGTTTAGTGTTAAGGTTAGCTGCAGCTAATCAAATAGCTGATCTGTTCATATACTTGAAAGTACTGTTCTTTATGTTCTGTTGATGACACGTGCTTCTGCAATAAAACTTAAGTATTACCAGAAATTGAATTTTAAATAAACAGGACTTCTGAGTCTCCTGATGGAAGCTTCAGTCACATGGTTACTATTGTAGTGAAAACTGAAGACACTTTTGTGGTATGCTAGGAAGATTGTAAGTTGTGGTAGTATGAACAAATTTGAGTCTTTAGGACAAAGTGTGTGTAATACTTGAATGTGTAGCTTTTTGAATGTTACAGCTTTTTCATGCAAACTCTAGTTTTATTACAGAATAGAGGAAAACTGAAGCTGCCCATAGAGCGAGAAGTCAAGTTCAGTTTTAGTGTTATCATAATGTCTCAAGATTTTCAATGTTGACTCTGTGTTATACAGAAGTTGCATATACTTTGCTTCTCTCCTGACTTGGTGTGATGCATTTTACAACATGTATCGTTTTTAGTGCAGCTGCAGGATAAAGAACCGCATATGTGGTTTCCTGACTTCACTTTTTTAAAAAAACATGCTCAACATCAACTGCTGAAGTGTTGTCAGCTTTGGTGTTTTAACCAATAAGCAAACTTGTCCAGATTTTATTTATCAAACACAAGTTTTAGTGCAAGTTGACTCGGTAATAAATATGGCAGGCTTGCCACTTGATGTCAGAACACTTCCTGAGTCACATAGTTTCAGAAGTGTTCCAAATGATTCAAAATCAGATACTAAGCTAGAAAAAATGTGGTACATGTATTGGAGATTGAAGGTGAACAGTGTGAATTCTGTTATTTCTAAACACAAATGTTTTGTGTTCAACTCAGCTTGTCTCTGGAAGTAATTAGTGGCCAGAATCCACCTACAGTTAGAATTAATGCTCCACCAAGAATTTATTGTTAAACTGTGGTTTTTGTATTGAGCTGAGCAGAAGATTTGTAACAGCACTCGTACTTTGTCTGCGTGTGTATATACCTGTGTGTGCCTGTGTGCACTTGTATAACAAGATCTTAAGGCTTTGTTTTGGATAAGTATTACTGTAGTGGAAATTTGGTCTGAAGAAGGGGGAACTGTTCCCAAGCTGAGGTCTTGTTTCCCTTTCTCTCCCATCCCCCTTCCCTGGCAGAAGTGAACTTTATGGCCCAATTATAGAATCCCTTAAAATGCTAGTTATGATGGAGTGCCAGCATAACCCAATAATATAGGTGAGGCTGACATCTGTCAGTAAGTAATGAGGGCAGCCTCAAAATCAGGATTTGGAGTTTGCTTCTCTAATTTCTTATAAATTTGACCCATCATATCAACTTAATATTTGACCTGAGGATAAGAAACATGAACATGCTAAAATTTTGAGAAGTTGGTACATGGGTGTACTCTGCAAAAATCAGTGCATATATGATTCAGTTGTGAAAGTAATTGTTTGCAGCTCATAGGAAGGTCATGAAGAGTAAGACCTTGGCTAAACTGCTCAGGAAGACAAGTTCTCTATAAAAATAGATGACACATAAATGGCAGGAAATGAAGCCAATATGGTCATGTTTTGAAGTCACAAGGGTCAAATCCTGTCCTGTGTTACTCTGGTGCATAATCAGTCAACTTAAACCCTGTTACTCGAGAACAGAGTTTGGCATGGTAATGGGAACTTCAAAATGTGACTGATTATTAGTTTTGTGGAAGCATGTCTACAGGTTTTTCTCCTGTCTAGAAACCTAATAAAAATCCTGAGTTTGGAGGTAACGTTTTTGTGTTGCTTCAGAGTTGATTGTAGTCTGTTAATTCCTCTGACAGAGGAACAATACATCAGAAGGCTTTGGCTGTCCAGGGTGGTCTGTCGTCTTGGCATCCTGACTGCTGAACGCTGGGAGATGATGCTGCAAGCAATCATAATCTTGTTCAGCAGATCTCTTGTACTGCTCAGCGTGAGCAACTGTGAAGCATGTTAGTATGTCTGTGAGAAGGGATGCGTGTAGCTTGTGTTAATGATGGGAGTGTGCTTCCTTGTTTCCCAGTTTAAAATGCAGAACACCAGATGCATCTTTCTAAAATCTAAGTCTATAAAATAATTTCTTCATATTGTTAATGAAGATGATTATACGCACTTTAAGTTGTTTCTTGTTTCCAGAGCCTGTGTTTCCTTTCTGGAAGGAAAGGTTTAAGAAGTTGAATTGGAAAAGATGGAACAGCTCTAGCAAAACATGAATTATTTCTGTTGGGAGAGAGCACTTGCTTACTTTGTTTCCCTCTTTGCCTTCTACTCCAAAGCCAGATGTGTTGTTCATCCCTGTGTGGACACAAACAGTGCAGCTGCTGGTTCATCACACCAGTGCTCATTAATGCAGTTGGCTGATGCCAGATTGAAGCCCCTTGAGCTTGTGCAGCTCAAGCACAGCAGAGGCCCTGTTCCATGTGGTCCGGCTCTTCAGTTTATCCATAAGGTGGATAAAACCACTGTCCATATTTGAGATGTGCTTAGGGCCAAGCAGGAAGTAGGAAAACAGCCAGATGAAGGTGTGCAAAGGCAGTAGTTTCCCTTAAGGCACAGCAATTGCTTTGGCCCTGCAAGAGACCCTGCTGCTGGTGTAAGCAAGAACAGAGCTAGAACCCGTCTTCCAGGCCACTCTTCATGCTATTTCAGTGCCCTTTTGAGTCTTTTTCCTGTGGTGCTTCTTTCCCTTTGAGGAACCCTCTGTTCTGATGCATCAGTGCATTTCAGACAAGCAGTGCTGCTGTAGGTATTATCTTATGTGGTGTAATTTTCTGTCTCCCTGGCCAAAGTCTTGTACTGTATTATTCAGGTGAACAAAGCAAATGTCATTATGTTCCACTTTGTTTGAAACTGTACTGATTATCAGCCAGTTCAGAACAGTTAAATCTACTGAGTGACCCTCTTCTGTTTTACTTGATGGAATAATTTGTAGCATCTGTAGGTATTTATGCTTGCTGGACTGGTACTAAGAATAGTTGAAACTTTTTCTACTTAATTACATGCAGGTGAAATGGGTAGGAGGCCTGATGCTTGTAGAATGTAACTCCATGTTCTTATAATAAAAGCTTGTGTGATTTATGCTTACTCAAACAGGAAAGGTAAAAGGTTGCAATTCAGAAATCCACTGAATTAAATGTAAGAAGCCAACATCTTAATTAAAATTCCATACTGTAAACTTCTTTAAAATGCAGTTGAATGTTGGCCTGGGTCTTATATAAGGGGAAAATGGCTATGTGTTGCCCCTCTGTGTTAGTTTTGGTGTTGAATGTTATTCTTGACTGTATTACATTAAGTGTGTGAAGTACTGCATTAACTCAGCTTCCAATCTTGTGTTCACCAACAAACAAGCTAGTTAACTTCTGTGATGAATGGACCTGGACTTGTAGGAACTGCTAAACCCCAGCACCTGAGTTTCCTGTCAGTGTCTGTTAGCTCTGTTACCAAAACTTTAGAATGAATCAAAAATGGCAGTAGTGTTTCACCTGCTTAAATTCAGTTTAGAGAAGGACCTTTAGACTGACAAACTTTTCTTTAATCTGATTAAATTGCTTAGTTTGCTACTTAATGTTGGCACTCTAATTGAGCACATGTGCACACTAAACACAAGGAGGGGTGAGCTAATAGCTCTGAGGGGGCCTGTGAGTTTTCTCCACAGTTGTTTAGAAGATCTTTGCAAACCAGTACAAGGAGAAGATGTGGAGAGGATATTTACTTTGAATGTGAAATTTAACTTCGTATGAGGAGTGACTATCATGTATAACTTCTAGTTCTGACTTCGGGGCAAGGAGGGGAAGCAGGTGTTCAGGCTGAACCTAATCCACAGTGGCTGTAATCCCTGCTGTGTTCTGGATTAGCCATGCTTGTGACTTCACATGTGGCTGTTTGGAATTTGGTGTGATTGCAATGATTTTTGATTGGGTCTCACAAAGTTGCCTAACTAAACAAATAGGCTGCTGTGCAGGTCTGAAGACTGCAGTGTCTCAATTTCCTGCCAGTGTGGGTGACCAGCGTGTGTGACCAGCCACATGCTGGGGACCGCACTAGTGCTTGAGCAGAGAACTGGATCCCCGATCCCCTGAGTCTGCCTGCCTTTTCTCTCATTTGTAGACCTTTAACTACTCCAGTTGTTTGTCAGTTATCTCATGTGATGAACAGCTTTGTATTCTTGTATATGTGAGTATAATTATACAAATTCAGTGCTTCACTTAAATATTTCTAGTTCATTAAGCCATAGTATTTTTTCCAACTAATAGTACTAAATAAAAAGCCAAATTAAATCAGAAGTCCTTACAGCTCATGAACAAAACTTATATTTTAAATTGTGCCACAGTATCCTTATAAGCATAAAAATCTAGGCCAATAAATAGATCAACTTTCATGGTAGACTACACCAGAAAACTGCATGCTTAAATCTAGAACAGTCTGGCTAGTGGAAGATGAAAGCCTGTTACTTCATGATGCTGTTTAGCATCTGATGTGAAGTGAGTTGATGTCAACTTCTCTTCCTGGGCACCTACATCTAAAAAATTAAAATAACCTTTGAAGATGCAGCAGAGACAAAGTACCGAACAACTTTCATTTCAAGCCATATTGCTGTGTGTCAGCCTGTATTGATTTTTAACTAGGTCTTTGGCTTTGCAAATAGGATTTACCTTATTTGACTAAAAGAACTACAGCAGCAATTTTCTTTCTGTAAGGAATGGTTATTATATTTAAGTGTCTGATTACATGGCAAAAAAGCAAAACAACCTTTACTATTCTTATTCATATCTGGCATTCCATGGGTTTTTTTCTGCTTCCTAGTTATAGATGATGTAATAAGCATTGCATTTTTGAATGTAAAAATACATGTCAAATTTCCAGGAAAGTGAAGGATAACTGCAGAGCTACAAAAAGTGAACAGCGTGTCTGGGTCCCAAAGAGAATTTGATCAGAGATTAGATTTTGCTCATGAAGGTGTCGGGAAATTTTAACAAAGTACCTAAATAGAAATGCTTTTAAACTACTTGGTTTGTAGCTCAGTGCAAGAAAAGACACTTCTCTCTTGGTTTATTTAAAATGTACAGTTTAAAAACTAGCAATGGTCTTTGACCTAAAGTAGTTTTTAGGCACTGGAATTTAAAAACAATGTATTTCTACACATTTGGCTTCATTTGAGCAGGGAGAAATTATTTTCCAGTTAACTTTGGCTTTTAACTTTCAGTGTGTATTAGCAAGCTTCAAGTGTATATAACTTCATGAAGAATACTATATTGTTTTCCTCCTGCCAGCGCTGCTTCATGCCAGTAAAGCAGTATTTCTTCTCAACTGCAGGCTTCTTAAAGCTAAGGTTATCTGTGAACCCTGAAGTGTTCACAAAATGCTCAGTGCTGTTCAGGACAGAAAAGTCAGTCAAATGTCAAGAGCTTTACTCCACAGAAAGGTTAATAGTTTATGTAGACACAGCATTTTTCATAGTATTTTTGCTTCATGCATAGTAGAAGATGCAGGGATTAGGACTGTGAGGGGATATTTTTAAGCTCTACAACCAGCTGACATTTCTAATGACTTCTAAGAAACCCTGTGCATGTCTCTAACTTGGACTGTCACAGGTACTGATACTAATGCAAGTAATTAGACGCATGCAGTGAAGATTCAATTTACGGGGAGGGACACTGTTTGTATGTGTTTATGGTAGGGTGTTATGTCAGGTGATGGTGGATGTCCAGAAGGCAGTTTTCAACATGATTCAATGAGCTGCTTAGGAACAGCCTTTTGTGACAGTGTTCTTATAATATTAAAGTCATACCTTAAGTCTCCCTGCTGGCTTCATTAAATTAAGTCTCTTCAAGGTAATCAATTCATACTGTGTTTGGATTTCATTATTGCTGTGGCTAAACTGGAACCTTTTTGGGGACAGGTTACTGTTTGAGATACAGATACGTCATGCTGTATGTGGTGCTTCTGGTCTAAACCTTAACTGTGGTAACAGCAACAGTAAAGGCATTTGATATCTGACTAATCTATAGGAAACATAAGTCTAGGAAGTGAAACAAGGAGCTGTGAAGCCCTCAGAGGGAAATGTAGCCATCTAACTTACTCCTTCCCCATCTCCATCAACTGGCTGGCCATAGGGAAGCAACAGAAAAAGCCATGTGTTGCTCTGTAACCAGACTGCCTGTTTGGTGTTTTATGCTTGGAATGGTTGCTGATATTCTAGGCAATGCCAGGATCTCCTCATGGGGACCACTGCATCACCCACATCTTTCGTATCCCTGGTAGAGACCTTAACAGTCAAGAAACCCTAGGTGCCAGTATCCCTTGAAGCAGCATCTTGTGTTGTGAAGTCATAGGTAAAAGCCTTAGGATGGGACAGAAAGAAGCTAAATAACTAATCCGATTTTTCTCATGGAGGCTATGGCTTCAAGGAGCAGCCCATCCTGTTGTGATGACTAGTGCTGAGAAGCAGTTGGGATGGGCTTAGGGTTTCTGGTGGTTTCTTGCTTCCTCTGCTCCTCCTGTTGTGCCAGCTGCTGCAGCTGCACCTCTTCAGAGCAGCTGTATCTTCCACCCCATTCAGAATGGAGAGGGAAAATGGGTGGGCTCGGTGTATGATGGGGGCATGGGGAAGAAGCATGAGAACCACTGCTTGCATTATACGCTAGGTTTTCATGCCCATAAATGCGTATTTTTCCCTTGACTACTGTAGCAAATGCTTTAGTTTTGTTAGTAAAACAAAAACAACCTTTTTATTGCGTTTTATATTTGGAAAGTGATGTATTATGGGTTTCTGAACTGGAGGTTTAGTAAAGAGTACAGACATTAGCTTCCTTTCAAGCTACTCTGGGCCTTTCTTGTTTGCTTTGTATGGCAAGGGTCTAGAGAGATTTCTTTTATTTCCTTCCCCACCATTGTTTTCGGTACAAAGTTTTTTTCCTTAATATTCAGACATTTTATCGCCTCACTTCTTTTAAAACTAGGAGTTTCTTTTTTCTTTTTTTTTTTCTCCATCACACAAAAGAATACTTTTAGCTGATTGAGTTCTATCCATTGCCAACTGTGGACTCTTTTGTCTTGTTAGTCCAGCATCCTTTATAAAATGAGGACCATTGAGCAAGTACTCGCAGGCTCCCCACTGAGCACAATTGTGCTTGAAAGGTGTGGTACTGTACCAGTGTAACATGTAAAGCCGCACTTTAGAGGGCTTGAATGCATTGCAATTTCTACCTTTTGCGTTGTGAAAGAAAGTGGGATTGTGCTGTGAGATAATAAATCCACCTATTTTTAGTTTGGTGCGGTTGTGACAAGTGGGTGAACAAAGAACGAGTTGAATGCACTTGCTGTTGTGTTGAAACCGGCTAAAAGTTCCCATTCAAGTTGTTTCAGCACCGTACAGCTAACAGGCAATTTTCCATTTATGTACACAAACCTTCTAGAAAGACAGCTGTGTGGTTGGATTAATTTCTAGCAGTAAATTGAATAAAAGATATTTTGAAGGGGGACTTGGGAATTCCTTTTTAAAACACTGAAAGCAGAACTTTCAAAGCTTTCCTTTATTTGATCCCTTTTCTTCCCAGTGCCTATTAGAAGATTTAAAGAACTGAAAATATTGTGCCCTATATGGAGATACACAACAGGAAATGTGGGTTTTTTCAAAGTGATGAGATAGAATTAAGATTAAAATATCTTTTAACACTTTCTACTTCAAAAATACACTATTTTGCTTTTAAGTAAATATGAGAGAAATTCATACCTCTTAGTCACAAAAAGGAGCTCAAATATTTGTACTTTAAGCTATGAGCTATATAGAAGTGTTTTGAAAACAGGACTGTATTTTGTACCCAAACTGTTTTCATAAGGCAGTGAAATTTGGATAAGAAAGTGCTTTGATTATTCAGCATTATCAATTTTGTTGCCAGTCACATGCAAAATTGGATGTGGGTTTTAACGATAGTTGTCTAAGACTGAATTTCTCCTGACAAAGTCAACTGTCTTTTTTTTTTTTTCCTGAAAGTTGATCTTTGGGTGCAGGCCTTGGAGTTGCATAAATCAACTCCAAAATGGGGTCTTGATTGTGTCTGTCCAAACAGACTAGATGATCCCTTATAGATCATTCTGGCCTGAAACCTATGGCTTGTTAACTAATCCTCTAGTGTATATCTAGTCAGGCATTGGAACAAGCTGCACAGGGAAGTGGTGGAGTTGCCATCCCTGGAAGTGTTCAAGGAACATGTAGATGTGGACCTTGAGGACATGGTCTAGTGGGTGTGGTAGTGTTGGGTTGATGGTTGGACTAGATCATCTAATAGGTCGTTTCCAACCTTAGTAATTCTGTGATATTATAAGATAGAAAGTTCTTTGAGCAAGGGAAGAGCTGTGTGCAAGACAGGTATAACCAAACCTCTGATCAGGAGTGAAGAGTGTCACCAAAGTGTTTTCGTGTGCTGTGGGCTTGGGGAATATTGTTGCAGTGTCGTATCAGTGCAGAGATACAGTGATGGTGAACCACCATCCCATACCAGCACTGCTGCTCATTCCTCACCCTAGTTGTGCTGTGACTCAACTTCAAACCTCAACTGTTTTGATTTTTACTTTTACCCCAGCACTTTCTGTGTAGATTTAATGCAGGAATGTCCAATGTACTGTACGAACTTGCAGAGTGGCAGTGGGCTTGGCTGCAAGATGTTCCATATGTAACCTGGACCCTAAGGGGTCAGGCAGATCACTTGACCTCAATGAAGCTTCCTCACTGTCCTCCCCTTCATCCAGTTGTATACAGCTGAGTAATTCAGATTTCTTCTGAATATGTGAAGTTGGGTTTAAAAGCTACCCAAAGATATTGATAGGCTGTTATGTGACTGCTAAGGTGCAGTGGTGAAGTAGATTATTCAGTGCCCTGGAAGAGCATCTGCTCTGTAGCATACTGGGAATGTTGCAATGTTCCCATTTCATCTGAATATGTCAACAAATCTAAAATACTTAAGAAATTACGAATTGGGAGAGGAAGCTGAAAATAGGTGTGAAAGTTGGGCTTGTTCCCTGTGGATCTACATGTAATAAAACAATTGCATATGTGTATGTGAGACTGAAGTCACATAACTAGTATGATACTGAGTTATCACAGCTTTATTCTCCTGACTCTTACCACCCCTGAGAAGAGCCCTGACTATTTCACACTCCTCTTGCTCTGCGCTTGTATGAGGCAGAATTTAGATTTTAATAAGTGAAATCTTCTAACTACTCTGTATAGCCCTGTATTCCTTAGATGCTGCTTTTGGAGTCTAGTCAAGGATCCCTTACAGTTGCATGAAGACCTTAAGCATTTTATTCCTTTATCTGAGGGGAAAGTAGCACATTTACTGAGCTTTTATTTCTTTTTTTCCTCTAAGTGAAGGCGAGTGTCCCTCTGTTTTTAATGTACTGTTCATAAACAGAGTTCTTAAATTCCTGAACTCTGGTTCAGAAGGTACCCAAATAAATTTAAGGCAAACTAGGCTGACTCTGGACTAAGATGCATCCCGTAGAAGCTTGGTTTTCTCCTGTGTTGTGGTTACCCTCATGTGCCATTTGCCTTGCAGACTTTGACTGTCTGAGGTGAGGCCTGAGGGCTCATTGTCTGCACACTTGGGAATGTTGAGAAATTAGTTGTTGACTAGGCTGCAGTGCAGCTGGCTGACCTCAATGCTGATGTTACCAAATGCTATGCTCTGGACTTGCCAGAGAGCTAATACATCAAACTGGGTGTCTGTTGTTCCTCATTTAGTTGACTAAAGCTAGGTTTTCTAGCCTTTCTTCATAAAAAAGGGGATTGGCAGTTTTTATTGCTAATGGGAATCCACATAGGCAAAACACCTGCACCAGGTTGAGTAGTAAGTAAATACCCTTTTCCTCTTTCTTTTTTCCACATATGTGGCACTCTGGTTTTGAGTGCATACTCTCAATCCATTCAAGAATGCAAGGAATTTATTCTCCTCCTCCTGTAGAGTCATGGCTAATATATTCATTTTTTTTTTTTTAATTTCAGACTTTAAAAAATTCCAAAAGTCTTTGCTCCCTTGACTATGAAGATGATGATGATGACACACAAATGAAGACAATTGTGTCATCCCCATGTGACTCAAACGATCTTATGAACATCATCACCCCTGGTTCCAGTCCGATGAAAGAACAGCTGGATGAAGTAAGGCATCATGGGTCATGCCAAGGTAGCTTCAAAACAAGGGATTATAAGAAAGCAGCTGCAGTGTGTGAAAGCGATGAGGACACAAGTGATTGTGAGAGCACCGAAGAAGGCATTTTTCCTCTAGACTGTGGAGATTTGGACCTAGAGCAGATTGAAAACAACTGAGATTGAGTTGTGTGCTAGAAGCAGAGTTGTTCTAAATTAAAATGATAGAGGATTACCTTTGCCATGCATAATCCATGTCCCTGAATCTCTGTATTGCCTATCTTGGGCCTGTGTTAGAAGAAATGTTTCAGGTGGGGGAAAAATGTGAACCATTGTTACCTGTTTAGTCTATGGATCAATATGTGGATGACGACAAAAGAGAAGTAGGAGGTTAAATGTTATTTTGAACATTAAGGAATAATTTTGATTAAAAATTTCCTAACAGATATTTTGCATTTTTATGGCTTTTACAGTTCTGGAGAAAAAGCATCTCTATTTTGAAATGAATTTTCAGAAGGGCATTCTATAAAACTAAATCTGTCTACAGTGATTCTGGTGCGGGTATATGTTGCTTTTGTTAAAGAGCTTAATGTGAAAAGTGAATTGCATAATGAAATTGGTAATAAACCTTCAGATAGAACTCTTATCTGGTTGACAACTGGTCCAAAGTACTTTAACTGCCATCTTCGACAGTGTCGGGTTTAAAAAAAACGCTTCATGACATGTACAGATGTTCTTTTCATACATTCAGGACTTCTTGATCAAAATATGGTAGTGACCTTAAAGGTTAACGTTTTCCATGATTCTACTACTTGAATTGTTTTCTAGCCTGAAGCAATGCTAATTTAGGTGGGATAAAACTGCAAGTCGCTGCCCGCCTACCTGGTCATGTTTTCTGTGGTTCAAAAGAATGTACAACAAGAGCACTTGAACTTTTAGACAGGGACTTTGTAATGATCAATTCCCCAGGAGGTGATCCCTTCAGCAATACTAGAAGGAAAATAGTCCTTGAATTAAATAAAATGACATTTTGCTTTGCACTTGCGTCTGCTTATGAATTTTACAAGTGGAAAATGTGTAATCTGTGGCAGATTTTGTAATATGACACGGGCAGGATTGGGTGGAGGGTGGATTTCTGGTCATCTGAGAAGAAAGTGAAGTCAAGGTATTCTGGAGAGTAATTCATGATGGATTGCAAACGTGTGTCTCTGATTACTCTGTAGTAATCTCAAATATAATACTGTATTGCAGACTGTTGCAAAACATACTTGGTTAGTTCAGCTACAACAAGAGTTTTCCTGAACAAGGGGGAAATTATTTAAATTGCATAGCAATGGGGAAGCTTGGATTATGGCACTTCAGTGCATCATGTTAGTCTGCTTAGGTGAGCCAACTCCTGTGTCACATTTTGTGACACAAAACCAAATACAGCAACATTTTAAGAAGTCAGCTAATGAAATGTGATTAAGGTATATCTTGAGGCATATGAGAAGGGTTGTGTCAAGGTGTGACACAGGCTCCAGCTTGTGATTAGGGTCAGCCTTTGATCCTAAGAAAAATGGTCTTTAATTACGAACCAGCTTACATAACTCGGTATCTACAAAATTTTAGAAGTTTGGGAAGCTAGTAAGCAGGTGTAAACTCTTTTCTTGCTTCTGTGATTTTTTTTTTTCTGCATATACAGTTACAAGTGGCAATGATCTGTGATACTGATAATGGTATATCTGCCTAGTAAGAACACTGAAAAGACTTGCTTGGTTCTTGATATGTTACTACATGTTGTGTGGGAGAAAGCGAAGCTGCTCACTGTCGATTAAAAATCCTTTTCCTTTTTCTAGATGAGTATTTAAAGGACTTGCTGTTAGAGCAAAGACTACAGTCCCTTCGGAAGCTCCAGCTAGCAGTGCTCGTCTTGCCCCACATATTTGTTGGAGCGTGGAGCGTGCAGGTGATGGCGTGCACAAAGCCATTTCAAATAACCGTATGCAACTGAGGATCACTGTTCTTGCTACTCCCTCAAGAAATTCTTCAAGAATACTTCAGAAAGTAGTGAGTGAGGTCCAGCCAGTTCCCCTCATGGGTAGATGGGGGAAGTATGCTGTAGTGTGGTGATCAGTCATCATGGCTAATGAAACAACCCAGCTCCCTCCTGGACTGCAGTTACTAGTTGCAGAACTATACTTATCTTGGTGTATTCTTCTGCAGTGAGCAATAGAGGTGAGAAAAATTGAATTGGCTTTAATGTAGGATTGTAGCAAAGGCCAGTAGTACAGCTGGGATCACACCTACCTGTTTGATAGCACTCTAGTTAAATGGCATGGAATGAGAAACTAACCCATTTGGCTCTTCCTCCCTCAAAGAGAAGCTCCTGGAAAAAATAAAGGAAGAAAATACTTCAGAGGTCATGAATGGAAGGAGGTAAGATGTTCTTTGCCAAGGAAAAAAAAAAACCAAACCTAACCAACCAAGAACTGAAGCTATTAATAAGATGGTGATGGAGCAAAGGCAAGAGTAGAAGACCAGATAATACTTATTCTAGCTGTGACACATGGTCTAGGTATGATTTCAGCGGATGGACCTCTCCAGCCTCAAAGGCAAGGTTCTCCAGTTCCCTTCTGTGTTTGGATCTTTTTGGTAGTGCAAAGCCATATCCCTGCCCATGTGCTTAGGGTAGGAGGGGGCTTCCCGAGTGAAAGTACAGCTACATTTGCTTGTGGTAACTTGGGACTTGGTCTCCTGGTAAGCCAGCTCTTAAAACTCTAAATAGCCCTTTGTGGAAACAAACAGAAAGGAGTGGTTTCAGATATTGAAGAACAAGTTTCATGAAAGAAGGAAGTAGTAATTATCTAATTTAGGCTCTTATTAGAGGGTGACAGGAGATTAAGTAGTTGAACAGCTGTGCAGCGGCACTGGCAAATGGAGAAATCTGCTGAAAGGAATCCATGCGCTTTATGTACAGATGATGTAGTGTACCCATCCCCCCACACCCCCTCTCCCCAAAAATCAAGAGTAAAAGGATTTATTGGTTAAAACTTCAGGTGGGGCAGGCTTTAGCTTTGCATCCCCCACAAGATCGGCTGTCCTACTCCAAAACAAAGTCACAGATGATGAGTTTGGCAACTTTGTTGGACTCTACTATAGGATAAAAGCTGTATTGGCTGTTGGGCAAATGCAGAAGGTGGTTTGCAAAAAGGGAAAGCATGGTTTCAGAGGTTAAATTGTATTTGGAAGTGGGCTGAGCTAGGCTGTAAGCAGCTCTGCTCTGGAAGGGGGTTTCCTTCCATCTTGCACCCTGTGTCAGAACAGAAGACTAGTGTGTGGGGTTGTGGGAGGTGCTCTAGGTCACTGATCTCTTATTTTTATTAGAAACATGGATAACAAAGCAGTGTGCATGTTAAACTTGCAGTCAACAGGAAGCTGGACAGATGTGAAAGATAAGATAGCATTAGAATTCAAATTAGTCTTGGCAACTTGTAGATACGGTTGCAACAGGGAGGAGATGATGGGGAAAGACAGGATCCTTTTGAGCAAGGCACTAGCTTTAGTCAGGCCAACTAGTTAGCCTTACTTCAGATAAGGAAACTGGCAGCTGGTCCCCCTGCTAGAAGAAAAGTGAGCTTCTGGCAAAGGTTCAAAATGGTGATTCATTTGGTGAGAATCAAGATAGTTGCCTGTAACCATGCAACTTGAGGTGCTGCACTTAATACTTGCCAGTCCAGTGGAGGAGAGTGACGTGACTGGTGTCTCAAAAATGTGGGAAAACGCAGTTGTGAGGAACTGAAAGAATTTAGCTTGAAATCATATGGTAGGCTAGGCTTAGATTGCAGCTGGGATGAGCGGTAGTTTCTCCTAAGGCACAATACAGGAGAATAAGGACAGGGAATAATTGAATAGATCATAGAATCATAGACTGGTTTGGGCTGGAAGGGCCCTTAAAGACCATCTAGTTCCACCCCCCCTGCCATGGGCGGGGACACCTTCCACTAGACCAGGTTGCTCAAAGCCTCATCCAGCCTGGCCTTGAACACTTCCAGGGATGGGGCATCCACAGCTTCTCTGGGCAACTTGTTCCAGCGCTTCACCACCCCCTCTGTGAAGAACTTCTTCCTGGTATCTAATCTAACCCTCCCTACTTCCAATTTAACCCTGTTATCCCTTGTCCTGTCACTACAGACCCTTGTAAAAAGTCCCCCCCAGCTTCCTTGTAGCCCCTGCAGGTACTGGAAGGTGCTATAAGGTCTCCCTGGAGCCTTCTCTTCTCCAGGCTGAACAAGCCCAACTCTCTCAGCCTGTCCCCATAGCAGAGGTGCTCCAGCCCTCTGATCATCTTCATGGCCTCCTCTGGACTTGCTCCAACCAGTCTATATCCTTATGTTGAGGGCTCCACAGCTGAATGCAGTACTCCAGGTGGGATCTCAGCAGAGTGGAGTAGCGTGGAGATCTGTGAGCAGGTGGCAGCTCTTCTACAAATGGAGGTCTGTTAAGAGCAAGCAATTGTTGGGAGCAGTTGCTACATTTCAGCTCGCTTTGGAGCAGGAGAAAAGTCTGGCTGACTTCCCACCCACAGTCCTTCCCCATCCTGTTTCACATGGACCTGTGTGACTTCAATCTCCAAGCAAGCCCAAAAGTCTTAAGGTAAGTAACTGCTGGAAGAAGAGTTAATAACATGGCAAGGAAATCACTCTAGAGCAGGGGTAGGAGCTTCTAGTGCATGATTCAACTGTGATCTATAGATCCTGTTTGGAGCTGACATTTGCCAAAATATAGTAAGCTTGGGCTAAACGATGTTTCTGAAAACCATAAATATGTATTTGACTGCATCCAAGTCCATTCTGCTGGGGTGGTGCATGGTGAATTTTACATTTAAATTGCAGGTGAAGATGCTGATACCTGTTGTTGTAAAGTAGCCTCTCCTGAACCTCTGAAAACACACAGGTTTGTTGGAAAGTCCTTGTTGATGGTTGGCAGATGCCAGAATAATTTTTCTCCATCTGCCCACTGTGCACTTTGCAAAGTACAGTGTTTATTTTTGAAAGTACTGGAGTACAGATCCGTGTGCTTGCACAGTGGGCTTTCACATCAGGTCTCATCCTTTTGTTAGAGATCATCTAGTGCTGCTTAGCCCATCACCTGGGATGTTTCCTTCAAGGCCTTGTCCTTAAAAGAGGTGAGCTGGCTGTGTTGGTGGCACGTGTTGTGTGTGTTCACCCTGCAAAGGATCTGGTCCAGGAGCTGTGGGCTGCCGCTGCCGCTGCCACCACACCTCTTTACCCCTTCCACAGCATTACAAAGGGCCGAGCATCAAATAGTTGGTGTCTGGGACCCCGCTGCTGTGGCTGCTTGTCCTTGGACTCCTTGGTGTAGCTTGCTGGTTGTTTAAGGCACACAAAATATATTTTTAGGGGAGTATTGCTACCATATGCTTGGCAGCCCATTCTGGTGTATTTTCAAAGTGAGTTTTGACATCAGTTGTTTTGGAGTTTGTGTGTAATTAACATCATCTGAGTTACTGCTCCCACCACCATCTGGTCAGCACAACAGTCATCGGTATGCCGAAAGCTGGCATTTACTAGGGGAAAATGGGGGTGATTTCACTATCTGCAGCTTCTTGGACCTACTGAGTGGTACTGTGGTTATGTGTTTGTGCTATTGCAAAGTGACTTAGAGGTGTGTGCTGGGAGTGACTTGGGCTGGGGAAGTATCGCATGAACTCTACGGAAACAAGTTAAAACTTTATTAAAGCAGCATTTCACTACTTAAACTCTTAAAAACTGAGACCATAAGATTAAATGTTTCATGATGTCTCAGTTTGGACAAAGAATTGCCGTGTTCAGATTCAGGTAAGCTCATTTGATGTGAGTGATGATGTGAATTTAACGTGAGGGCTGTTCTGTTGGGTACTCAAAACTGGTGTCCTAATTCCCAAAACGGCCTCGGCTGAACTCCTCCCTGCAGCAGTGTGGAATGAGAACATATTCCCAGAGCACTCAGCTATGGACTGAGGTGATGTTCAGCTGCCTTCTCTTTTGTGTTTGGGTTTTTTTTTTTTTTCTTTTCTTTGCTCTTCCTTGCTTCATATTAGAGCTACTCTACATCAGGTGGGGTTGTGACACACTGTCTGAACAGGTCTCTGGAAGATCACTTCTGAGGGAAGCAGGTATTCCTCAAAATCCATTCTCATATAATTCTCAGGCAGAAGAAGAGGGAGATCTTACAAAAGAGAGACAGAGGGTGACCCTGTACTGTCTGCAGTTTTTGCGTTTGGCAGCTAATGAGGCTTAAGGCCAGCATACAATGACCAGATTTCGCTGCATGACCCATCTTCCCAATGGCTCTTTCCATGCCTTGAATTGAGATGTGTTCCCTTGGAAGACAGAGCACGTCGTTACAGGAACGGAGAACCTCACATCAGGAAGAAAGTTGCATGAGAGTGAAATGCGAATCTGTAGGCAGCCTTGAACCTGCTATTTGCAGATTCTGAGACTCAGCAATTTTCATCTCCCCCCTAATGTCGGTTTCAAAAACATTGTGGTGCAACTCCTCCACTGAAAAGAATGTCTGAAAATACACTAATTCTCCAAATTTGGTCGTGAGCATTGTCTTAAGACTTGCAACAAAGTCATTCACTGTGTGAGCTATTGTCTGATAATACGGATCCATCAGAGGGGAAATAGAATGCAAATTTTGCAGATGTCTTCATAGCTTTTCACTTACCAAGAAAGCAATGTCTGTGCCAAGGGAGCATGAGTTTTACTCTGGATATTTGTGTGGCTATTGCAAGTTGATCTAGTTCTGCTTTTCCCCTCTGATTCGTTAGCATCCCTAAGGCCTCCCCATCCCCATCAAACTATTCCATCCCCCATGTGCTCAGTTACATCCATCTCCCTCTCTCAATTTGGAAAATCATGTCCAGAGCTGGTTTATCAGAAGGGTTTGGGAGTTGTGTGGGTTATCTGGGCAGCAGCAGGGAGCTGGGACAGCAGGTGTGTGCCCAGAGCATATGGAATGTTTAGAGAGTTGAGCATCTCAACTCACAAATTTCAAATGAGAGTTTACAAACTGGTATGTTTTTCCAACTTTTAAGGTCAAAACAGGATGAAAGTTTACAGAAATCACAAATGCTGACTTGTGACACGAGCTTTGTGATGATCACAGTAACCCTGACAAAGCCTCTCTAGATGCTTTGGTGAGAGGTGATTGGTGGTTTGTTTTGGGTCTTTTTTTTTTTTTTTTTAGTCGAGCAGATTAAAAGAATAGGGTGTTTTGGTTTTTTTTTTCTTATCTTTGTGGGAAGAGTGTTGAACCAATTAGGGTTTTATTTTTTAACAAATGGAAGGAGTCAACCCAAAGCAAATACCTAACATGGAAGAACTTCAGCCTGAAAACCTTTAAATCATTGGAAACAAGTGGGCAATCAGGATCTTGTAATGGAAAATGTTGGGTGACCTGATCTTGGAGCTCCTCTCCATCATGCAGGGCAGGGTGAGGGTGTCTGACTTGTTTTACTAATGTGCATGTTTTGTTTTCGGAGTCATTATGTTGGAGTCTATCTAGGGCAATTGAGAAAATGGCAACAGAAACAGAGGGAAAAAACATGGAAATCAACAGAAATGCAGAAATTTGAATAGGAAAAAAAATCCAGTAAGGGAAATCATCATCATTAGAAACAACTGCCCTTGGTTGGAAGTTGTATGACCCTGAGTTTCTTTTCTTAATCTGAAACACATATTCCTTCTAAAGGGAGGAATTTCTATCAGGCTACATTAGTCAGAGCTAGTGGAAACAGCTGGGATAGTCTTTAGGCACCCATCTCCCTGAGTCCTCACCAAGAGAAGTTTCCTAAAACTATTGCTCTTTGGGAAAAGAATGTGATTTAAGCCCATAAGCAGGAAAAGACCGGGGCTGTAAGTCTTGTTTGTGCATACACAAAGCTATCTAGACCTTGAACTCCTGAAGACCTGTGTAACTTGCATAGTCAGAGCTGTTCAGTATGGTAGCAGTGACCCTCTCAGGAAAAGAGCAACTCCTAAATGAGTTTTTGCTAGTTAATTTGTCTGAAGCTGCATTTTCATGCACTCTGGCATTCAGAGTTATACCTGTTCCTAAATCCACTTCCAAATGGTAACATCCAACCTCATTTCCACACCCTCCTTTCATCTTCCCTCACACTAAGGGCTCAGCCCCAGTTGAACTGTTTGTATTTTCTTCATCCAGGTGCTTGTACGCCTGGAAAAACTGAATTGCTGGAGAGTAGCTGAGCTGGGTGCACCTCAAATGCTGCTGTGGCTCCCCTAGCAAAGGAGATGCCTGGGTGGGGACAAAAGGGTGATACAATCCATTTTGCAAATGGCCAGCTGTTTGGCTGCGGGCTGTCCCGCTCCCCCCAAGGATGGTTATGCAAATGGAGGGGGGCTGTAGGAAGGCAGCTGGGCCACTGGCTGAAGCAGTAAACTGGGCTTTGTAAGCTGGGCCTTATAACGTGGACTTGTTCATTAGATGAGCCGTTGCATGTACCCACGATGCATCAGGATGGCAACCCATTTGCCAGCCAAAACTTTACCTTTGGCCCCACAATGAGACGTGCACATAAGTTGCGAGTTGTTTAAGGGCGGGGGAGGGGGTGGAATGCTGGATCCCCAAGGTCAGTGCAAATGGCCTCTGTGAAGCAGTCTGGGTACCTCCCCCTGCCCATGGCCCTGCTCCTCCTCCCTCCCACCCTTGTCTCTTTAGTGCAATGGGGAAGGTTTTGTCAGAAACTGGGCACAGAGGTATAAAAACCTGATGTTTCCACAAGCATCCTGGCTCTGCTACAGTGGACTGGCTTGTCCTTCTCTTGTTGTCCCCATGTTAATCCCTCTCACAGGGGAAGGAGGGTCGGAATACCTCACAGACCTTTTATGAAGGGCCCCTTCCCTCCTCCCTACCTGTTCTCAGAGCTTTCATAGAATCACAGAATTACTTGGGTTGGAAGGGACCTTAAAGATCACCCAGTTCCAATCCCTCTGCCATGGGCAGGGACACCTTCCACTAGACCAGGTTGCTCAAAGCCTCATCCAGCCTGGCCTTGCAACACTTCCAGGGATGGGGCATCCACAGCTTCTCTGGGCAACCTGTTCCAGGGCCTCACCACCCTCTCTGTGAAGAATTTCTTCCTGATATCTAATCTAAACCTCCCTGTGTTCAATTTGTACCCATTACCCCTTGTCCTATCACTACAGGCTCTTGTAAAAAGTCCTCTCCCAGCACCCTTGTAGGCCCCCTTCAGATACTGGAAAGCTGCAATGAGGTCTCCTCGGAGCCTCCTCTTCTCCAGGCTGAACAAGCCCAGTTCTCGCAGCCTTTCATCATAGCAGAGGTGCTCCAGCCCTCTGAGCATCTTTGTGGCCTCCTCTGGACTCGCTCCAAGTGGTCGATATCCTTCTGATATTGGGGGTTCCACAGCTAGATGCAGCACTCCAGGTGGGGTCTCACCAGAGCAGAGTAGAGGGGCAGAATCACCTCCCTCGATCTGCTGGCCACACCTCTCTGGATACAGCCCAGGATACGGTTGGCAATTTGTAGAGCCATTTCTGTGCTCTACAGGGGTGATAGTCAGGAGAGCAGCAGGAGTGACCCCTGAAAGGAGACAACAGGGAGGAGCATGGGGTGCTGCCATAGGAGAGAGGGCAGGACAGATGCATGCTGTCAGGGGTACCTGCGAGAGCAGCCCCTGTAGCCCAGTGATGGTGCTGGTATCCCTTTAACCCTGTCGGCTAGGCTCTGGCCCTGCTATGGGCTCGCTGCCTCCCTGCCGGTTGTTGCCGAGATGCCAGCCGAGTTTCTCATCCTTTGCCAAATGCGCATCTGCACCTGGGAGCACTCCGCTTTGGAGCCGATGGCAAAAGCTCTCTGGAGTTGCACACTGGAGTGGATACGCTGCACCGGCACCTCTCGCCTTGCCATTGCACCTCTGCCACACGTGGCTTCTGTAAAAGCCGTTCCTTGAGTACACACCATGCATCCCCACGTGTGTGGTTCTGTGGGTGGCCCAAGGGTGGGAGACAGGGATGCTCTGCCCTCGGTGCACCCGGGGCTGCAGTCAGATGGATTCCCTTCATCCTTCTGGACAGGAGTGGGAGCAGGGCTGGAAAAACGTGAATGGCAATTCATTTGGCCAAAGGCTGAGTACCGTTTCAGGGGCTGGGACTTCAGACAGTGTTGAAATCATCTCCTGCAAACTTTGAACTGCAATTAGTCATGTAAATTGTTGGGCTTTTGAATGTTTAACTGCATTGTTCGGGTGGGGGGGAGTCAGGAGGGACTGACCTGCAATGAGGGCTGGAGGGAAGCTGCACATCATGGTGAGATGTTCGTGGGATAGGAAGGTTGTCTTGGACAGCCAGTTTGGTAGGTGGGTTTCCAAAGCAAACTGTGGACTATGGATAAAATGAATGGAAGAGAGCTACCCTTAAAGACATAGAACCACATTTATGCTGTGTAACCCACAGAGGGATTTACCGCGCTTGGCAGCAGGATGGGTAGTGTGCAGCAACAATTTTAAGTGTGTGATGTATGTTATTCTCCCATATTTTTCCCATCCTAAATGTTTGAGTAGCTTGGTGCATTTACGAGATCCTCTCAGCCCTCTCCTGTCTTTGCCCTAGAACTGCTGCTGGGGAGAAACCCCACTGACGTCTGCAGGGGGGAGGTCTTTCCCCCCAAAAGACACCTTTTCGACTGGTCAGGAATTTGAAACCCAACTTATTCTCCATTTCTCACTGTCCCACCAGAAAATCAGTGCTTCTTTTGATGTTAATTCTTGCAAATAGTTTTTACTGTCTAATTTTAATGCCTTTTGCAAGTAGCCCATCTAAACATTTAACTGATTCCTATGGAGATAGTCCAGGCTATTGGGAAAATAATATGCCTTTCTAGGATGTCTTTACTGTCTAGTAGAAGCTGTTCAATGTTTTCAGTAAAAGGCATTTAGAATCACAATTAGTTCTCTCTCTCTCTTTATTTTTTTTCCCCTATGCTTTGTAAGTGGTTAAACACTTAGATGAAGGAAATGCATGACCATAGTATGTCCTGGCCTAGACACTCCATGCAGCAGTCTTTGCTTTCCAGGGTAGGAGCAATTCAGCTTCCATCTTTTTTTTTTTTTCAGCAGGGATATAAGTATCCTTATTTGCCAATGACAGGACCGGCAGGATGGTTCTAGGCTATGGATGGCAACGGAAGAATTCCTCCAAGAAGCTGGGCCTTCCTGATTACACCTGCTCGGACAGTATGGTATCAATACACACAGTTTCTAGTATGTTCTTGTATGCTCAGAGCATAGTCAGGATCAATGGTCAAGCCCTGTGCTTGATCAAATCATTGGAGCTATACCTTAAAACTGATGAGAGCCTGGGGTGGATGCAGGGATACTCTGGTCTCCCTCCCACGTTGCCTCTCTGCTGTGTGGTGCTCAAGAGCTGCTCCTCAGCTCTTTTAACATCAGACACGTTCTCTCACCTGGGTTTCCCAGCAGGACCCATGTGCTAGAGCACCCTTTGCATCTTGGTTGCAGCTACTTTCTATAACTGTAACACAGTGCACCCCAAATGGATTTGCTGCACCATTTTGTAGTCTGGTTAATATTTTTTTTTTTTTTAATTTTCCCGCTCTGGCTGGAGGCTGACAAGGTCTGTCTCCCCTCTGCCTGCTCAGCCTCACCCGGGCACGGATATCGGTTGAAGCGGTTTAACGAACATCAGCGCTGGCCTCATTGTGCTGCATTGTTTTTGTGGGTGTCTGCACCTTTCAAGCGAGCTCCAATTAGAAGCAGGGGGGAGAGAAGAGAGGGAAAGAAAAGAAGTAAATAGAGGGAAAATGATTCAGCTTTCAGCAAATCTGCAGCCTGTTTATCAGACAGATGGAGCCACGTAGTGGATGGCTTTGCTGCAGCCTGGCCCCCGAGCAGGTGGATGTTTTGGAAACGATGACCAGTTTGCCCCTCTAATTCGCGGCCACGCAGCTTACACCGGACATATGTCGATTACTGCTCGACTCGGCTCCTGCTGTTGCAGCAAGCGGAAGGCGTTCGCCCTTCCCCACCGGCTTTAAAAAGAAATTGCTGGAATAAAAACAAAGAGAAAAAGTTAAGAGACACTTGTTGCATTGGAGTGGGAAGGACAAATGAGGGTTCAGAACAACCCGGGCATGATTTCACTTAAGTACTAATTGCTGAGTGCCTTTCATTAAGAGACCATCGTGGTTGTCCCAGCAGCATTTTGAACGTATATGCAGATGGGCAGATGGCCCTTTGCTGTAGTACAGGCAGACGCATCTAGTGTTACAGATGGATTATTATGTTGATTCATTGCTAAAAGAAAAACTTATCTCACAATAGGGCATTCGTTTGAGCACGGTTCCTTCTCGAGCTTATGTTTCTCCTCAGTATTGCCAGCTTTCACTCCATGAAACAAAGTTTTCAATCAGCCAGGCTAGTGTTTCCCCTTCTGTGCTGTAAAAAGAGAAAGAAAAAAGTTAAAGAGGCTGTCTAAGAGTAAAATGGTCCTTTTAGGAACCTAGAAGATGCTTTATAACTTCAACTGCAGCTGGGCAGGGAGGGCACCTTTGGTAAGTGGTGTTTACTCTTTGTCTTTCTAACCCGAGCTGAACTGTGATCACTCCTAGGTCTAGTCCTTCAACATCACTGGGTTAGGAAGAAGGTCTGGGACAGACACATCATATTGTCTTTGTGGAAGAAGAATCTGTTTGAAGCCCAAGGCAACTTGCCCAGAAATCATTTTAGCCTCAAGCACTGGTGTAGCTATTGCATTGGTAGATATGGATCAAAATGCATGCTCCACCCCACAGTGAATACTGAGAAGGTGTGTTTGTAAAGACTGCGTGGTAGCTTGTCTAGTTATTTAAAAGAGTGCCTTCTTCAGTGGCGGGGGGGGGCGTGTGTGTGGGGCAGAGGCAATGTGAAGCCTACCCTGTCCCAGGTTCAAGAGGAACAAGACAAGGAAACAGGTGGATGGTTGGATTGTGGCAGATCATGGCTTTCCTTGGGCTGGTGCCAAAACCAGCTTCTGGCTGCACCCATGGTGATCTTCCTGGGCTGCACGTTTTGTCACAGTCTTGTCAAAGGTAATACTTTTCCCTGGGACATCATCCATGGGACAGTGAAGCAGTGGGGGGAGCAGAGTCAAGTAACTGTCTTGAGTCACTTGTCACCAGCTACATCGCAGTTATAACAAGAATAGCACTTGTTTCGCCCTGTTTCCAAAAAAAAAAAAAAGTATGGAGAGAAAAGAAATCTCATTTTCTGATGCTGGATTTGTATCCATTAGAGAAACTCATCTCCTGCTCCTTTTCTACCCAGCCTCTGTAACTTGGGGTTGTCATCCCAAGCAGAGCTCTACCAGAGAAAAGTAAACAGAAGATGAACTTGGAAATATGAAATCTGGCACTATATCTGCTGCAAACAATGTTATTCTAAAGTTGGACAGCTTTACACGCTTTAATAACAAAGCAGCAGCAGGTCCCAGCAGTAAGAGCAGAAATGGCCCCACAGTTGAGATACACCCCACTGTGGTTGTGTCATTCTCCAGCAATAGTCTGTCCTGAAATCACAGCTTTTCTCTCCCTCTTTATGAGGTGTGGTTTAACACACTCACTGCCCCCCAGGATTCTGGGACATTAAAAATCCTCTGATTAATGGTATTTCTCCAAATGAAGGTGGCAGTTGTGTGCCAAAGGCTGAAAATGAACCTCAAGTGATGGCTTAGGTTTGCCAGTTGTTACCTGGGCAGACGTGCCTTCCACCCAGGCTTGATGCAGGATTTCTGGGTTTCAGATGTGTCTGGAGAGTCATTAAACACTCAAGTGTCTGATTCACAGCTTGCTCCAGTGATATCTGCCCGAGGTTTGGGTCCAACCAATCCCCTCCAGTACCTTTGCATGGGGCTCGGTGGTGCTCTGTCGGGATGGGAGCTGCTGGGAATTCCAATGTGTGATGAAAGCCTGCAGATAAGAGAGCTCTTATCTGTGGTTGCAGAACAGACAACCATGGAAGCTAGCAGAATTTAGGATAGACACAGATATAAAATACTGGGAAAAAACAGTTACATAACATGAAATAATGTTACACAACGGAGGGAATGGGCTATAGTGCTTAAAACGGGAAACAACCTTTTAGTTTTAGTTTCGGAATGACATCGACTGGCATTATGCAACAGTTGACTTGTCTATAAACCAGGGGAGTTGATATTTACCTACGTCCTCGGCACGTTGAGTCATCAATTAATATTTGCAAGGCAGTTGGAGGACTTTGGATGAGTACTTTGCAGGTACAAAGATATGTGTTACGGTCTCGCCACCACCAGACAGTGCAGCAGCGAGTGCTTCCACGTGTCTCTGGACAATCACATGTGCCCACAAACAGCTTTTCTAAAGGAATGGTGTGGTTTCAAATGGGCAAGAAACACAGTTCATTGTTAGTTAACCTTACCCTAAAATGCCTTATGCCTAGGAGACTTTGTGGTCAAGCTACAGATGCATTTGTCATATTCAAAGAAGGAAATGGTTTTCCTTCTGAACTGGGCAGACAAAGCCAGGGTAGATGCCTGCTGTGGATCCTCCTGGCCTTGGTTTCGGTGGATCTGTGCATCCTATCAGAACATGAAAATGTATTTTCTTAAACATTCCCAGCTGGAACTAACAGCACTAACTTCAGTGGTCCCCGCTTCCTCCAGCTGTCTGACGTTATTTCCCAAGCTCTGTGGGAGGCTGTAAAGAGGAGTGATGCTGTAGTCAAGGGAAGCTGTTTAGGGCAAGGTTTGGTAGAAGGTCTCTGCCTTCAGCAGCGCCTGCCATGACTTTCATGACCTGATTTTTCAAAGAGCCTCTAAGTTCTGGGGAAAAAACCCAGTCCATTTATTTGCTGAGTCTAAATAGGATTTGAACTAGTCTTTGAAAGTATGGCCCAAATGTTTCTTCTATAATTAAAAAAAGGAAAAATTCTAGTTTTTAGAGTTATAACTGTCAAGGAAATTCTAGTTTCTTTGTTATGTGAGGCATAGCCCTTGAGACTTCTCACGTCTATATTTTGCTGAGAGGCAGCGTCTTCCCAGATGGTTCAGGAAAACAAGGCAGTCAAAGCAAAGACTGAGGGAATCATAGGACAGCAGTGATAACATCTTCTGCAGAGTTAATAGGGATCTCATTGTTTTGCACGGTGATTTAGTTGACTGTTTTTGAAAAAAATAGAGGGAATAAATTGGGATTTGAGGGGGAAAAAAAGGACCCCATCAGTTTGAGGAAAAAGGCAGGAAAACCAACTCTTGCTAGGAGCTTATTCAATGCTTTCTCTATAGGAAGGAGACCCTCAGCCCTCTGCAAAGGATGGGATTGAGCTGGCAACAAGCTGGGATGTCTCTGTGAAGGTGGGAGAGAACATGTGCACTGGGGTTCTGCTGCCTTTGAAACCACCTTTGTGTGAGCAAGAACTGGAGCTTTCCTGCAAAAAAGGTAGGTTGGTTTTCACAGAGAGAGTTGATGAGAGGAAGTGGTTTGCAGCTAAACTAGGAGATGAGTAGGTGGCTAAATTGCTTATACGTATCCAGGTCAGGATGCGAAAAAGGGAGAGACTTTCTCCCCTGCTGCCTTTAAGATCCAGAAGCAGCATCTGCAAAGCAGCAGTTGTGTTCATGCTTGGTAGGGTCCCATCCACCCAGGATGAGGTCTCTTTTTCTCTAGGTGATTCGCATCATCTGTAGCCTCCATCCTCGTTCCCTCCTTGCGGAATCCCAGTTTCCAAGCTCTCGGCCTCAGTGCATAGGGGAAGACGCTGTCTCGGCCGTGTTAAGACCATGCAGAACATTTATAGTATAGAATAAAAAAAAGTAAAGGTGAAATGTGCAGTCCAGGGCTCTGGGTTCTTTCTTGTGTGCTCCTGGGAATGGAATTTTTGTCCATTGGACTCGAGCTGCTCTAAAAAGCACAGAACAAAAGCTGATCTTAAAAGTGATCCGCAAGGGAATAGATGGCAGGCTCGCTCTTTGTTATTCATGTATGGTGCTCAAAGAGCACTTGAAATGGTTGGGATTTTCTGCAGACACTTTCTTTCTTTAATTCTGCTTGGGTTTGGGGGGTTTGAGTATTTCTTTTAGCAGTGGCCCAGGCATATGTCCCTCCTGAAAAACATTATGGCTGGCTGGGAAACCCATATATTAATGATGTTGGGGGACACATGTGAGTGAAATGGGCAGAAATGGGAAAAGCTGGGTGCTTGGGGGAGGGGGTGTGTGTGATATTCTCCAAAAGGCAGCCTGGCCTTTGTCTCTTACTTAATTTTATTCCTGCCTGCCCCGCTCTCTGTGCCACACGATTTATGCACTGAATCATGCTCAGCAGCTGTATTCATAAGCTGGCATAAATTTATTTTCGTCTGCTGGCCAATTACACCAACTGCCTCAACTGTTGTTTATTTTCTTCTGTTACATCCTCTTGAGTTACTGTTAACAGTGTCCCTTTTGAGTAGAGATGGGCTTTTTGGCACAGGGGCCTGTCGGCTTGCCAAACTAATGGACCATATCTGTTATCTAACTAGTTGTAAAGGCTCCAGTTTCAGGACAGCTTGCAGTTGCTGTGGCCACCTGTAGTGCATTGGCAAGGGTGGAGACCTCTGCCCGTATGGGACGTGTCACCCCCTCTCAAGAGTGTCCTTTGGCACTGACCTGCCCTTGGGGGGACACTTATGGGTCTTGCCTTGGAGAACACTGCTCTTCTGTGGCTGAGAGCCTCCCTTCCCCAGGGCTGGCTGGCACGAGCCCGGCTGTGCCAGGGGAGCCGCACTGCCCGTGCAGGGGACCAGGGGATCCCCCGCACACAGCTGCTCTGGAGGCTGCTCCTCTGCCCAGAGAGGGACCTGATCATGAGGAGGCTGTGGGAGGGAAGAGCTCTGCAAGGTGACAGCCCCTTGACTCCCAGGGCTGGGTAAGGGTTTAAATGAAATGAGGAATTAAACATCCATAAAGCAAATTAGGGTAAGGACCTTGCATGCAGTGCAACTGTAACTGTCCTGCTTTGTAGACCAGTGGTGCCAGCAAGGCTGGGGTCCTATTTTTGAAGTGTGCTTTGGGGGTGCGGCACTCGCACCCCGGAGAATCTTCTCCAATTCCTTCTCTTACCTTTGTAAGACACACTGGGTTTTGGCCAACAAAGGCTATTTGTGCCTTTCCTACATGCAAACCTGGGGCCAACCCCACTCCAATCACTCCTGGCTTGCAAAGTACTCCAGCCACCTGAAAATGGTTCTGGCGCTTTACTGTCTCTCTGGCCTCATTTGCTCTGTTCGCTGTAGGTTGTTTACTGCCTGCCTTGGAGACTCATCTGGGAATTGGAAAGCTGAGCCCTCTCCTTTCTTTCCTGACAGCCAGGGTGTCCCTGTGCCAGCAGACAGAGCAGGGTGCTGGAGGGCTACAGCCTCCCTGATCCACTCCTACAGCCAAAGGGGCACTGCACTGAAACCATGTGCTGATGGGGGGGGGTGCTTCAGACCACAGCCTGCATTTGCAGGCCTGGCATTAGGGAAGAAAACACCTTGCTGGTCAACAGCGTGACTTTGAACTGTGCCTGCTCACCCATGTTCTCCTTCTTGTACCATGACGATGATTTCTGTGTTTATCTTTTACGGTAGGGGTCTCGGAAGGGCTTTTCCTGGGCACAGCAATGAACGTGTTTTAGCTGGTCGTTTGGAACAGAAGGGTCCTGGGCAGGGTAAGGGCTTGCAGGGGAAAAAACCTTTGCTTCTCTCATGAGTGATGGTTGCTGAAGCTGTGGGAGCAAGGCAAGGGCTGGTCCTCAGGGTCTCGACTCTCCAGGTTCATGCAGCAGCAGCTTTGCTGGAGGGCAGGGAGATGGGGTCTGTGCCATGGCCCATTTCTGTCTCCTTTGGGCAAAATATTTTTTTACCATTTCCTTCCCACCCAAGCTGTTTGACCTTTTATTCATCTCACTGAAGTCCCTGTCAAGAGTACTGATGCATGGGTACACGTTGTCTGTGCATCATCCTTTGCAGCATCATGGGTGGATAAAATTGTGACCTGCCACTGTACAGAAGGAGCAGCTTTGCTTTTTTCTCCCAGATTGCCTCCCATACCCTGAGAGAGAGTGAGAGAAAAGACAACGTTTGGTGTCCAGGTCCTCTCCTCTCCAGCAGCTGTTTTCTCTCCCAGGTGAGCAGGCCATATGGGTCTTACCTAGGGCAATGATGACAGTTGTGGCTGTTTGCCCACCAGCTCTGCCCAGTGTCTGGGTTTACAGCACTAGGAGACAGCAGAGCTGCCTCAAGAGGGGTTCCTTGTTGTAAGGTGGTGGTGTGGCCCCTTACTCCATGGGGGGACACAGTCCAGCCCAAGGGGAGAAATTTTACTCAAGCCCTGTGTTCTATGCTGCTGGCAAGTCAAGGATGTGGATGTTGGTGACCGGTTGGGCTGGTGTCCTCTGTGCTGAATGAGGGGGGACCATGTTTCCCAGAGAACTCCATTGTGCCAGGCCTGGAGGGGAGAGTGGGAAGACACCACAGGCGAGTAACTTAGTTAACATGTGGATCTCCTCACAGAACCACCAGATCCCTGCGCATGCTGCAAAGCCTGCACTTGTGCTTGTAGGCAAATCTAGCCGTGATGGCTTGGCTTATTTTGAGGGCAGAGTGGCTCTTGTGTTTGCAGACCAAGGTTTGACTCCTGTTAAAAAAGATCTAAACCCAGAACCCTACATGCATGCCTTCACTGCAGGAACGAGGGCTCTGCAAGTGCCGCAGCAAACGCTACCCCAGGTCTTCCCATAACTATTTGGCAGCACGCCTGAGGTTCATAGGCTAACAGCATTCACACGTGTGCATGACAAGCAAACCCGGCAGCCTTGAGGTGTGAGATCTTTGTTCCCTTTGAGTCATTTTTCATGAGAAACCCTGTGTGATCCCGTGGCCAAACAGCCTCATTTCTAGATGTGCTGTCGACTCCACGCCATCCATAACCCCGCCGGCCCGGTGGGTTCCCTGCATCTTTTTACGTGTCACGGTTTCTGTGTGCATTTGCTTTCACTCCGAGGGCTGTGACAAAAAGCAGCGCTCCACACGCCTCCTCCGAGAGGTTTTGCTTTCTGCTCTCCAGCGAGCGGCAGGACGTGCAGGCAAAGACGGGCCTTGCACTGCCAAGTTTGGAGTCATTTCCTCCTCCCGGGCGCTCGAGGTTGTCTGGAGCAGAGGTTGTACCCGAGGCTCATCTGTAGCCTTCAGCAAACTTTTCATAAACAGGAAAGAGCCCTGGGGAGGAGGACAAGACAGAAATCAGTCCTGCTCTGATCTTTTGTTCTCCCCCTCCCCTTTTGTCTTAAAGCTAACAATGCGTCGCTTGATTTTTTGCACTGAGAGCTGCCAGATGGAAGTGAAACTCCTTCCTCCAAGAGCGTGGGGGTCCTCAGCAAGGCCTGTGGCACGCAGCTCACTGCCGAGCCATGGCCAGGCCCTGTCTGCAGCTGAGGAAATGCCACATACCGACTCGCTCCCCGGCTGCAGCACCTACTGTGTGTAGCAGAGGAAAGTAGGTACAGCCGCTGCTTGGAAAAGGGCTTCAGGGTACAGAGGTGGTACCATGATCCACAAGGTGTTACCACAGCAAGATTAGCAGAAATTAATTAGGGGTGGATGGTCCTAAAGATGCAAGCAAGGGATGTGGACCTTGGGCTCTGCGTCTGGGACATGTTCCCTTTCCCAGGCTTTCCAGCCTGGAGGAGCAGAGGGAACCCTACCGGAGGGTTAGACAGCACTCAGGGTGTTATCTCAGCCCTGTGTCACTTTTTGTTTTGTTTTGTTTCCTTCTGTAATGTCACTGCCATGAAGGGGAGCGAAACCTTTTGTTTATCAAATGTTCTCTCCAGCTTTTCACTGCAGCCCCCCCCCAGCACTTGCTGGCAGACTCCCCAAGTGCTGGAAGGTGATCGGGAAATCCTCTCCTGTGCTAACGAGGCTTGTCCTGCTCTGAGGGAGCAATGGGCCAGGGGGTCCATGGCAGAAAGCAGTGCTCTCAAAGTAGATCCATGCAAAATCAAAGAAAAGTGCTGGTCCTCTTCTGCATAATCTATTCCTGGCCCTTCAAGATTGAATGGGCCACTGAAAATTTGGACGGATGGGGAAATGTGTGTTCTCCCTGTTGTCCACTGTTTTTTCCAGTTTGTCCTGGAGACAGGAGGCATGGTCTAATGATAAGAATAACCAGCTGGAGCAAGAAGTAGGAGCCAGGTTTCTGCTGAATGCCCAAATTATTAGGTCTCATTTCTCTCCACCTGGCATCTTTCTAGCCCCACAAGTCATTCCTGTGTTGACCTGTGTTGGGCCAACTTCAACAGGACATGCCTTGACCCAGTAGTGCCAGTACCCCTGTGCTTAAGACACCTTCCAAGCGACACAGGGGTTTGAGTCTTCTCCAGGTGGAGGAGGAACTCTCATTTCTCATACCCTGGATGAGCTCCTGCCAGTGAGCTGTAATGCCCAATGAAGCTTCTAGCAGCTGTTTTCAGGCACTGTAATGCCTCAACTGACTTTTTGTAACTCACCTTCACCATTTGGAGCTGCGCCTGCAGAGGGTCCTGGCTCCTCTTTGGCAGCTAAAGTTACCACTGAAACCATCATGGGATTTTCCTTCCAAGGTTCCTTCTTTCCACTCCTCCCCAAGACCCTAGAGGGGTGTGTGAGGGTTTGGATCCATTACACCTCTACAAGGCACTTGGCTGTAGACAGCCACATCATGAGGTTATTACACACTGTGTGCACCTTAGTGGGGGTGAGGTGGTTAATGACTAACTTGTAAAATTACTCGGTGCATGGGTGAACTGAGTAGGTGTTTTCAGAAACAGCTGTGCCAGTTTCCCCTGTCAGGATGGGCTTGGGTGACAGCCAACTTTCCTGTCACACACTGTTGCAAAGCTTTGTGGGGTTGAGTTTTTGTTTCTGAAACCTGTCAGGCACAACTGAAATTCTAAAGTAGCATTGCTTGATGTTTTAGGACTCTGTACCAGTGCTTTGTTATTCTCTAAGATGCTGAAGTCAAAGTACTACTACCAAGAAGCTCCAATCTGTGACTTACTTGTTGATTATACCAGGAGAAGAAGCCCAAATGCATTTGGATGATATCCACTAAGAGGATACTCAAGGGTCTGTACATAGTGTCTGGGTATGGGTGGGAGCTACTAACTTGACCATTTTGTCATCCTAGCTTTTACCATCCTACATCACGTATCTTCCACTGTATTTTAGCGCCGTGTTCAGCTATCACCAAAACATCTGGCAGTTCAGGTCCCTGCGTCTTACAGCAACATGTGGCTGAGACCTGGAGAAAGCTCTTGTTGATCTAAGGGGCAGACTGCTTTTCTCTCACTGAACTCATTACCTGGGACCAGTAACAGGCGAGTCAGATTTTATGCACCAGCCCCTATTTGGCACATGCAATATAGTGTCCCATCCACCACTTTTGGTGCCCAGACCTTGTCCTCCAGGCTGTTGAACCTGTCACGTTCCCTGATGTTGATATTTCTGGAGGGAGCGGAGACTTCTAGAATGGTTTGTTCCCTTACAAAACTGGAAATAGGAGTTTCCACCCACTGATGCTATTTATAAGTGGATAGTAACAGCATTAAACTGGGATCCCTGCCGTTCCTGATGCTGCTCAAGGACTACATGGCTGTTACAGTCCCATCGTGGGGCCTGCGGGTGTGAAAGAGATGGCTTGTTTTGAACCGTTTCTCCTTTATTCTTGTCACACCCAGGCACCCATGACTCAGAAGCTGGTCTCTTGCTTTCTTTCCTTCTCTCAATCTACTTCTGCAGACCGAAACAGGGGTTTCTGGTAGAACTTGTCATATATACGTAATTTGGCCATCACAGAAATACCTAAATGGCCTCAGGCTGCTAATTGATCCGTCCTCTGCCCACATTATGGGTGACAGCTGGGTGCACTGGTATGGATTGTGCATAGTTACACTTTTTGCAAGGGGGAAATTAAACCTACAGACGGAGCAGCCTGTTTCTGGTGTCATTGCATCTGGAGACCCATCCCTCCTGCAGCTCTTTTCAAGCTGAAATGTTGATGCAGTCCCTTGGCATACAGGTGCCACTCCAGGTATCTGATCAGCGTTGCCTTCCTCGTTACCTTTTGCAGTTTTGCTGTTGAGAAACATTGACCAGGGCTGTCTAAAATTTCCAAAATTTGAGGGTGTGAAATGGGCTTTTTTTTTTTTTTTTGCTGCCCTTTTCTGATAAATCCTATCACTTGCTTTTTCACAGCTACTGAGGTGGAATTTTCAACCAATTACTCACAATTACTTCAGTCCTTTTCCTATGTATGGCTAGGATGATTCTCCTACATACATTAATCTGTGCTTATGACACCGAGTTTTAACTATGTTTCATTGTCTGGTTACTCAGTGTCATGAGATCCTCCCACAATTGCTCACATTCAGGCTTAGATCTGAAAATCCTGGTTAACTTTTAGTACTTGATCATTGGTTATTTCACTGCTCATCCCTTTTCCAGATCACTGTGACTGTCTTAAACAGCTGAAATTCCAGCACAAGTTACAAGGTCTTGGGGTACTTTCCAGAGACTATTCTTCTACTACATATATCAGAATGTAACTATATACAAAAATATGTGCACGTATGTGCACACATATGCATGTGTGCATGCATATAATTATTTACACCTACTTTTAACTTCCTATGTTTTAATGTGATAGGAGTTTATGATAATCCATGACAATAATTTCTTTAAAGCCTTTATCAGCTGTCAATGCGGATAGGTTTCTCCTTAAGGGACATGAGTCTAAGATGACATATTGAGAAGTATCATCTACTAAAGCTCAATTCCAGCATCCCAGGTATTGTGTGGAAATTTTTGAGGCAGGTGTACTTGAGAATCCTTGGCATGTTGGAGTAGTGTGAACAAAACAGCACAAGAAGTGTTTTTCAAGCATTTCCTCCATGTGTTCAGCGGGTGTGTCTGGGATGTGCCTGTCTTGAGAAAGAGGCTGTGAACTGATATTCTGCCACTCTCTTATCTTGGGTAGTCAGCTCATTTTTGGATCCAGTGCTTGTTGTAATAAAGTAGTGACTGGAAAACAAAGCTCGTGTCAGCCCTTACCAGCAGGGCATTCTCTTAAAGAGCTGGAAGGCAGCATGGTAGAAGCAGTGAATCCTGTCAGTGCCAGCAGCAAAACACTTAAATGCTGAAATAATTCAGCATCTGCTCAGAGCAAGAACTATCCATATGAAAGACACTAATCTGTCATAGACTTTAAGGCTGGAAGGGATTCTGATGATCTTTCAGTCTGACCTCCTACACGATTCAGACCATAAGATATCATTTTTCATCAAGATCTTAGCTTCCAAATGAGCTTGAAAAAGGCATCCACTCTTGACTGAAGGACCCCCTTTTTGGGAGATCATGGCAAGGTTATCCTCACAGCTGGGAAAAACACTGTCTGTTTCAGTGCTTTATTTCAGTTTTCACACACGGGGATCTGTGATAGTGGGGGTGTTTTTCTGGATTAAGCATTCTTCTACTGTCAGGAGAAGTTTAGCTTCCAAAACCAAATTTCACCAGCTTTCTTACCTTTTTCAACACTTCAGTAGGACCCAGAAGAACTATTTCTGGCTGGGTTGTAGACATTTCAGATAACTTTGACCTTAGCTTGTTTCTGCTAACCAGTGATCTTCTGTAAAACAGAAATAATGCTACTTCCCTCCTTCTCACAGGTGCTGGCTGGAAAAAAAAAAAAAAAAAAAGACCATTAACATTTCTCAAATGCTATAGTGGGAGGCAAATATTAGTCAGAGATTAGAGGCTGGATATAACATTCCAAAACACGGTTTAGTGCAGCAATCTTATCTACTGGAAACCAAATCCTCTGATATTGGTAGGAGATACGGACTGCATTTTCATATATGGATATTGATGTTCTGAACAAAAAGACATCATCTGAAAACATTTCTGTACAGCAACAATTGGATACACATGAAAGAGGGAAGGTATCTGGGGACAGTAGGGATTGTTTCCCTTGTAAGGAACCTTGGGATAAGGCAATGTAGACCTTGTTAAGAGTATTCCTCATAGGAAAAGACATATAAAGATGTAAAGACAGAAGCTGGTCTATTTAGAATCATAGAATCATAG
>NW_010263000.1:0-8908 GCF_000690775.1 Eurypyga helias
TATATAATATATAAAAAATCCAAAGTGCTTCTAAAAGAAAAGCATATCTATTTTTGAAACTTTGAGATGAATGTATAATTATAACTTACTTTATAATGGTCTTTTAAAAATGATTTTTCTTTAATTCTTTCTCAACATAATTCTGCCACCATGTATAGGTGTTCCTGACGCGTATTTTCTGGTTTTCGTAATTTCTGTCTCAACGATCTTTGTGGTCCCCAACTCTACGCACACGTATCTCAAATTCCTGACTGAAACACAGTGCTGACCCCAGTGCTCAGAAGTACTCTTGTGTTTGAAATTTACTGATTTCAAAAAAATTATTATTTGAAATACTAATTATAACTCCTGAATGACAAATCACATGCCATAAGAAAGTAAATCAACTAGTAGGCAGCAGTCCTACATGATAAATATAATTTAAACTAAAATAATAAATGTGTTTAGGTGTTTTCTTGGGTTCAGACCTAAATAAATCCCCACTGAATTCAGTAACATATTAGAACTAGAGGAGGACAAAAAACCCATTAAATTTGATTTACTTTACTTTTATATTTTCCCAATACCATTTGTATATTACTTCTTAGGTAACTCAATTGATGTGAAAGAAGTTTTGCGCCACTTTAATGAATGAGGCACAGAAAACTCAGTCTAGTCAATTCATTTGAAGGTAATTTTTTTTAATGATGTGAACTCAGACAGAGTTTACCCAATTTTCCTCAAACTTTCAAGAACCATTTTTTTCTGTAATTTCATGGTATATCTGTCAATTTGGAAGCCAACATAAATTAGTTTTCCTACTCAAAAGCTAGAAAGAAACTAAAAATACAGTTTAGAATGGAATTTCATTTCTGCTACCTAACTTAATGATTACCCATATCCCAAATGAAATTGGAATAGAGACTCATATATCTACTGTTTTATTATTACTTATGTTTGGTGTGCATATATACACACATTCACATCCACATAAAAACGTAGTTAGAAAGTATTTTTATTCATGCGTCTCTTTATATAATCCAAACCATACAAGAAAAATGTTAATAATAAAGTCTATATAAAGTTATTTAAGAAATATATTTTAGTATATGCATTTAATCAATAAAATAGAATACATGGAGTATTCTGACAATACTTGATCAGAAAACTTGTTATTTACGTCCTACACTCCACTCCACATCCTCAGAGACATTGCGTGTGAAGAGGGGAAATCGCTTCTCTGCTAGCGAATAAAGTCTGCTGTTGCCTGTTTTTTGAAAATGGTGTTATACAAATTAACATGCTCTTGGGGTAAGAGAGAATATAAAGTTGTCCATGAGGATAACTACTTCTCTAAGACACTTCTAGGATGCTGAGACAATCTTGTGTGAAAGCAAGGACTGTGAAAGTATGTTCTTCTTCGGCCAGTATATCAGTGTCTCACGCTGAGAACTGGATAGGCTTCAGATCCTTTCCACATACTATTCTTTAATTCAAAACTAAGTTTGTTCAGATATAGATTCTCTAAGACATTACTTAATGTTCTTTTGAGTATGGTGCAACTACTTGTAAGCATTCCCTAAGTCCAGATGAAGTTTAATTAGCCAAATCAAAGCTATAATTATCTTGCTGATTTTTAAGAGACTAAGTACAAAACCAGCCAAAAACTCCAAGTAACAAGCCTGCTTATCTAAAAAGTGGTTAAAAAAAATCCTTCATGCAGAAAAATACAAGTCACTCTGTAAATAATCCACAGAAATGGAAGTATGATGCTATTGACCTCAGGATTTGTTAGTTTTATTTCATTTTAGCTGCTATTATCTTTAAGTACTTTAAGTAAGTATGTCTTCAGGGCCTTTCTACAACTATCATGATGATTTACTGTGTCAAATTACATCAGGACCATTCCTGAAATGATCCCTCAGTTTTATAATTGGTTGTAAAAGACTGTAATAATTACACTGCTTCTAGAGCAAATTTTTCTCTATGTCAAATACCTATTTTTTATTCCATTTGATAGACTATCATAAAAAAGGATTTTAAGGAAAGTGTATTCTTTATGGTTTGGGGGGGGGGAAAAGAGAAAATGAAACAGTTTCTCTAAAGAAAATATTTTTGATGTGTTTCTATTAATTCAGGAGCTGAAACAAGGTGATTGTGCTTAAAGTAACCCTTGATGCTTTAATAGCTACTGAATCTAGGTTTATTTATGGTTAATTACCAATAAAATTCTGCACGACATGTTTGGGCTTTGTTTGTTTTTGGGGTTTTTTTTGTTTGGTTGGTTGTTTTTTTACACACTATTTCATTCAGATTTTATTCCATTAATAATTTATTTCAGGGTAGATTTCTCCCAACTAAAATTTTTAAATTACTAAAATGTTATAGAAGTTAAGAATAAAGATGTAGTAAGTTTCTTTCTCCTCCATGGATGCTGAAAACAAATCCCATGTCAGTAAGTACGTCTTGTGAAACCAGCGTATTTCTGACATTAGCTTTCAGGACAACCAGATTTTTATGACTTTAACTCCCTCCCTCCGTTTGTCATTAGCACAAGGCAACAGAAGACTGGCAAAATGAACCTGCTAGGACAGCATAAAGGGAAGGGGAAGGGAAGACTAGCTAAATGGGGGAAGGTGGAATTTCCATTTCAGAAAGAAGAAATCATTTAATAACTGTTTATGAATAAATAAATAATGCTTAAAAAAATCATCCCACTTCTTTATCTTATGATTCTAACCTATGCAAATGCACAAATTCAGCAAAAGAGTATGGTGGGGCTTCCGAGCATGTGACACTACCCTGGAAGATATTAAGAACAACCTAATACTTCTAATTCCTGTGTAATTCTGTTGCCAGTGGAACATCTTAAATAAAAAGTGCATTTAAGAAAATGGAGTATTGTTCACAGTTATCTGCAGAAGTGGATTCTTTAAATCAAATGAAAAGAAACGTCTGCCTGGAGTCCTAAGTCAGATGAAAGACTTCAGAGAGCACTTCAGATCTAACCGAGTATTGACTAGATGTATGTGGCTCACTCCAATAGTGAAGAGTTTTTTCTAATCTTATTTGAAGGTACATAACTCTCACCATTTCACCATATGGGGAATCTTTAGTACCTGTGTCAGGGCTCTATTTAGAAAACCAGACAGCGAAAGCGAAGTCCAGCAGCACTTCTTCTTTTATTCAGTTACAATCTCTAATCTCAGTAACAGTGACATGTCCTTTAAATGCACTGTCCTTCCATTCCCACCCCAGCGTCTGGGGGTTTGGATTATTTATTTGCTCTTTGAACAAAGGTCTGTGTTGTATGAAACGCTTGCATTGTAACAGCTATGCAGAACAAGAGAAAAAGCAGTCATAAATAAACATGGAGGAAAAACACTTTTAACAATCTGACAAGGAAAAACCAGCAAGTGTTATCCAAGACAACAGAGTATGGTTTTTTGGACTTTGTTTTTCCCACTGAGTGAAAGAAAAATACACATCCACATTTTCATTCTGTCAAAGTGAATCATTTTTTTCTTCCTGGACAAAGACAGCAAAGACTAACTAAAGTCTGTTTCACCACTCTTTAATGTTCAAGCTCAGAGTTTGTTTGAAGTGCAGCACAAATAAAAGCAACTGAACCTCTAACACTGAGGTGTAGTTTAGATCATCCAATTAATTACTCTAAACATAAAAGTCAGTTATTCAGCCTTTCCTTCCTTGTATATCACACTGTACCTGAGAGTACAGATGATAATGAGAGTAAGATTTAACTGCTACTGTACACTGACAAATGGACTGGCAGGCTGTTGTTGAGTACACAAAGATGTGACTCTTGGTGCTGCAAGAACAGAAATGTGTTTCTGAGTACTTGCAGGGACAATATTTTTCTCCATGTTTTGCAACATTTCATTCTCCCATACCAAGAAGAGACATTACCAGTTTTTGACGTGCATGACTCAACACTGCATCTCAATAAACCATTATATAGTTTGCCTAATCATGACACTAACAAATAGCCAAGCTTTGCCTCTTTCTGTTCCGGGGAACCCTTTTTAACAGCTCAGTTCTGAAGATCATAAGTGTGTGAGGGATTGGTTTTTATATACAGTAAATGTCTTAAAGATCATGCTTACAACTCAACCTAAATTCCTCCTTTAATTAATACATCCCATCTGAAATTTATTCTTCCAATTTGTGATTACATTGCTTTCCTCTGAGCTTGAACACATAGGATTTACATTTGCCTTGAGGAAAACATCTATCAGACAAGTGCTCTAAGAAGAAAAGTTGACAAATACTACATGAATGAGTCACATATGATTCCTTGCATTTTGCAAGCAGTGAGACTTACTGTTGCAAACAAAGGATGGCAGCGAGCCGGAAATGGACTGATCTGTTGCAAACTTCAAGCATTTTCCCAAATGGAGATGAATTTAAGAGCAGACAATGAGAACAGCTGCCTGGAAAGCAGTCAAAAGGCAAAGAGAAAGACTGGAAGGATGAAAAAGAATGGTAGACACTAAGTGATTGCCAAAATCTGGAGAATTATGTTTTCAGGAGAAGCCTGAGGCAGCATGTGTCAGAAAAAATAGATCTCCAAAATAACTCACTGAAGTTATTAGGATGTTATGCAGCGGTGGCTGAACAGATGGAAGACAAAGAATGTTGACAAAAGACCTAGAAGAGGGTCAACCTTAATGAATTAGATTCAATAGAAACCACTTGTCAATTAACTGCCTCCCTACAGAACTCAAAAAGACAGATTACATCCCTAGCACTGTTTTTTCATAGGTTTATTCTAACTGCACTTCTGGAAGGTTTATGATTTAACAGACTTACATGAATGAACTTTTTAGAATAAGAAAAATGAAGAAAATACAAAGTCTTTACTGAGCACGAGTTGTCTGTATACAAATTTTTTTACTTCAAAAGTAGCTTCTAGTACAATTAATTTCAACTGGTCTCTTCCCTAGTCACCACCCCTACTTTTTCCTTCTCTTTTTGGTTGACTGTGTTTTTAGGCACCACATTCTACAAACCCAGTGCGAAAAACTTCCTTTCTTCCACACTACAAATACCTCGTCATGCCATTCATCCTGTTTACATATTCTACATTCATTTCTCCACTGTGATTCTAACTAATGTTGGTGTACATATATATGGCCCAGTTTTCAGTCTACCTAAATCAGCCTACCTACACTGATCCCAGCAAAGGATCAGGATCGTAACAGCCTGCAGAACAAGTCCCACACACTCCATTAAACCTGTACATCCAGCAAATGGTATACACTGCAGACAGAAAACAGATCTTTGCCTGGAAGAGAGGACTGCTGGGTTATCTCCTGATAGTACCACTTCTCCATGTATTGTTAAGCTGCTCAGTGTTTCCCTATAGAACATCTCCGCATATAGACTGTGTTACAGAACATATTCAGAAGGTAAGTCCTTTGATGACTTACTTGGGTGGCCTTGTGCTTCTGACTTCTCTGGTTTCCTGAGCAGGAGTTTAAAAAGATTTGAAAACAGCAGATTTGTGTTTGACATGAGCTTTTACAGGTACAGCTACTGCTGCCCTAGAAAAAATGGAATGCAACAGAAAGTGATAATCACAAGGACAAGATGTTGAAAATAAACTTTCTTCTGCTCCTCACCATAACTCTATTTCATTTTTAGTTCTTTATTCGCAAAACTAATAAGTAATAAAGAACTGTAAATACCCATCTAGTACCTTAATAATAAATCCACTTTCCCTCATGTTTTGGACAGATGTTAGAATCTGGAATTTGCTGCAGAATGCTTCAGGCAGATGCTCAGTCAGACTGCACGCTGTCATCCCAGAACTTCTTTTTCTGGGATATGTCTGGCTAATATTCAGCATATGTCAAAATAAAGTCATAATCTCCACTTCAAATTAATACCCTTATACCATATCAGTCTTCATGAGTGTTCTTTTTATTAACTGAAGTAATCCTAATTGCTTCAGACTGTGTCCAAACTCAATTTGACATATGATACGTTGCTCTATTTTTTTTTTTTTCATTTCTGCACAGCTCTTTAAATGTAAATCATGTGTAGCCTCTGGGTATCAGGAACAGTTTGGAAATCTGACTGTCTTGTTATATAGTGTGTGTTGTTTCAGTAATGGCAACACTACCTGGCAATTCAAAATACAGTGATACAACTTGTATCTCAACTAAAAATAGTGCAATTGTCACAGCATTTTAGGAGACAGCTATGGTTGCAGACACCAGTACTAACAATACCTAAAAGCAGAAGACATGAAAAGTAATCTAAGTCATTTCCTAATTGGAAATTGTTTATTTAGGATCATCTTTTTAAATAAGTAGCCATAAATAAATCCACAATGTTTAGCAGGTTTTCCTCCATGTAGATAAATATAGTTTCAGATGCCACTTAATCACTTAATAAGGAACCTCCAAATATCATACAAGCCTCATGCAAGAGACTGGCATTAAATTTATCCCTCTGTAGTCAGAGTTTTGTTATTAATATATAATGGACCCAGAATTTCCCATTCCTCAAATGCTTCAGCTGTGGCAAAGATACATTCTGAGATATCAGACTTAAAACACAAATACCATTAACACAAAATCATCAGATATTAAAATTAGGACTAAAATGCATTATAACAGACACAGATTTTGCAAGCTCATTTGTGAAGTAACAATAAAATGTAGCCCTTGGTGAGAAATCTGGGTGGCTGTTCACTTGATATCTCTCCTTGCTGCAAATGCTGTGTTGGCTCAGCAGGGAAAATTTAGGAAGAGCTGGGGAGACCTGAATAACTTATATTTGCATTTTGTTTTCCCTTCTCTATGAAAAGAAACTGGAAAAAGGGAAAGGAATAAGCAGAAGTACCTGGCTTTCATGAGATACAGCCTTCTTCACCTGAGAAGTCAAGAGCATTTTATCCCATACAAACACATGGACTGAAGCAACAGGATTCAGTAAGATGGACATTAGATGGAGGTAAAATAAGTTAGTAGGGTTCATACAACCAAAACAAAAAAACCGACCATTAATCAAGGCAGGAAAGGCCCTACAGGTTAACTAACTCTATTTGCAGAAGGCAAAGTGGATTTGCCATCTAAATTACGATACTGTGTCATTAAGATGCAGTCACATGAAGCCTTTATAACTGCATGGAACTAAACAGAAGTATATAAAACATACAGTAAGTTGCTCTAAGAACTCAGCAATATTTGACTAAGACCCCTTTATCTCAACTGGGGGGGGAAGGGGGAAGAGAGGTAAAGAAGAAAATTAAAGAGCAAAAAAAATATTTCCTGAGTTTACAGAAAAGGAAATTAATAATATTTTTGTACAATATAAAAAAAAAACCCTCAGGATAACAGTTCATAGAAAACATCTAAAATGAATATTTCCTGCCAAAAGGAATTATAGGTACATAATTCCTGTAAGAAATTCAATGAAAATTCAGTTCTTGCATATAGAGTTCAACTTTGCCAGTTCCTCAGTCACAAGACAGAACTAAAATCTAAGTAGACATCTATGCAGCAATGCTGCTAAGAGGAATTACTGTAGTATTTTAGCTCAATAAGATAAAGACGTAGTGGAAGAAATTTAATGAGAAGTCTTCCCTATCATAAGGTACAGGGCTTGTGTAGCTCTAACCTGTATTTGAACACCTGTCCATAACTATAAAGTAAAACTTCACATCCCTTCTATATTTGCCTATCACTAATACAAACCTCATTCACTGTTGGCACTTTTGCTTACAGATCATTATTCACAAATGCTGTCTCAAGACTGATGGTGATTGTGAAAGATATTTGTATTTAAAGCATGAGCTTATAGCAGATCACTGCATAAAAGACATACCATCGTCCCAGGATCCACTTCCCAGATCTCCAGGGTGTTATCACAACTTAACTCCCCTCCTTAAATACCAGACTTACATGAGGCAAGTAGCATCAAACAGTTCTGACTCCATTAGAGAAGCGTGACATGTAAGGACCTTAATTCAATATATTTCCCCTCGCAAGGAGAAATCTACATCTACATTCCAGCTCCAGTTACTTGAAGTCCTGCAGATATTCAGTTGAGTAACTGCCTCATGTTCCACGTATGCAAGCAAAGGGATTTAAATATGCTTACACAGCAGCTGCACATCAAGCTTGCAAAGACACCGGGGTGGTGAGGTAAGGTTTGGGAGGTGGAAGGAGAAGAAAACACATATTCATTTAGGATGGAATGTAATTTTTTAATTCAGATATTTAACATCCATGTCATAAACCTCATAATCGTTACCAATATTATTTCATCCAAGTACAAATATTTTACAACTTGCTATTAGAAATCTAATGAAATTGGGTAACTTTTAAAAACCTTAAATGAACTTCTTGTGTTTCAAGTTATGATTGTACATGGCAATATGTTAGGCGTAGACGGAAATTGAAAATGATTCTGTGAAACCTACTGTGCCCATATGGCCTCAGAAATTTCTACATGAACAACATTAGACTAAAAGCTCTTGAGACAGATAAGAGCCTTCAGTGTTTTTTCAATTTCCAGATAAAAAAGATGTTGTGTTTTATTTTTCAAACTCAAAACTGAAAGCTTTATTATTCAACGTTTTAAGGCTCCAAAAACTAAATCCCCATATAAAAAAATTGTTATTTATGTAGGGCAAGAAAAAAAATATTTTCTGATACTTTTCAAAGTCTCACTATGGAAAAAGAAGAACAACAAAATTATAGAGCCTTCTCCCATCAAACATTATCCTGTAACAGTTCTCTTAACTGTGATTCTGTTCCATGTAAGCTGTATTCTATTATTTGCACCAGAAAAAACACTGAACAAAAAAAAAAAAGCAAAGAAAATTGACTTATGCTGACTGCTTCAAGAGCTTTAGTGATGCAGAGTTTTGTAATCAACCAGTTATATGCACTGCACT
>NW_010263000.1:8922-16306 GCF_000690775.1 Eurypyga helias
CTGTGTGTTTTTGTACTTCCCGGCCAGCCACTGGATATAGTCTAGTAGCTTTGGAAAGACTAATATGGAGAAAGCTGTAATTATGCTTACTGAAGAAAGCCAACTGGAATTCTGACTATTTATCGGGAGGAGGCCACTAGCTAAACTCTGCTTAGTTTCCATACGGTGGTATTTCCAAGGTGGCATTTCTATTGCTGTCGATTTTATCTACTTAGATGAGTAAAGCTTTCTTTCTCCATTTAGACCCCATGGAGAAAGAAACATGTTACAAAAGCTTCAATTTTTAAAACAGCATCACAAATATCTAACCTATGTTGCTGCAGTATGCCTATACAAATAGCAGATTTTCAATGAAATGCAAATCCGTTTACCAAGTTCCACAAGTTATTCCCTTTTTCTTATGCAATATTAAATAAGAAAAACACCAACTCAGTGTGCTGGTTTCAGGCAGGAATTAGCTCCTCTCCTACACAGAGCTGGCTGGCTCAGAGAGGCCGAGAGATTTGTTTCATTCCGTGGTAGGGCAGGCTCAGTGGTCAGGCTGGGTGTGCACATGCTCAGTTTCAGAGGTGGGAAGTTTTGTCTGGATCAGAGGATCATTAAGGCTTTTGGCTAGCTTGACAGCTAGGTAGTTAGCTCCTTTTGTTAGCTCTTGGAGCGGTTGTTAGCGGGGGAGGCTCTTTTGCTAGTGGACTGGGGGAGGTCAGGGGCTTTTCTCCAGGCTCTTGGATTTCACGTTGTTCTGGGACCTGGATGTGTGTCAGTCAGCGAGTGGTGAGCTACTGTATCATATGTTCTATTTTCTGTTGTTTTAATTACTTATGAGTAGCAGTGTTGTTAGTATCACTATAGCTTTCATTTATATTATTAAATATTTATCTCAACTTTACAAGCTTTCTTTGTCTTTTTCCTCCTTTCTCTTCCTGCACTGGGGGAGGGGCAGAGGTGATCGAGCAACTGAGTGGTACTTAATTGTCAGATAAGGCTAAACCATGACAATCAATGATTTAACAAGAACAGATATCCTCTGTATTTCATTCAATTTACATCTATTTTTGCCAAGAAAGATGATGTCTTTCTCTTCTCTTGACTCAAATAAGCCACTCACTCATTCCAGCACTGCTCCTGGTCATTTAACTACATCCCCTATGAGCAGCTGTACTGTGATAAGCTTTTGCCATAGTCAATAGAGTTCAGTAGGTACAACGAAGCTAAAGAAACACACCAAAATATAAAATAAGGAAAAAATAATGAACCACTGTAAATAACTGCAGTTTCATACCTACTCATTTTTACTTTGAAATCTCTAAGATTTCATTCAAATAAAGACTAAAGTGAAGGGGAAAAGAAAATCTACTGTCATTTAAAAGCCTCCTTGAAAGCAATTTTCAGTACTTCAGAAGCAACTAAAACTACTGTTCTACAACAGAAAAAAATGATAGGGGCAATGAAAAATGGAAATAAAGCTTCACAATATTTAAATACTTACCTTAAATAAGCCTTTTAAGCTGGTTTTAAAGTTGCGTTTTGGGACCCCTTTTGATTCCTTCTGTGAAAGTACTCACATAATAGGGAAAGCAGCAAACTCCCACCTCTTAAAAAAAAAACCAAAACTCTTTCTTCTTGCTTTTGTTCAGGGGAACACCTGGCCTATAAAATTCAGTGACAGAACTTTCCCTGGGGTGCCTTTTTTGTAGAAAGCTAACAAAACTTTAAAAAGTATGTATTTTTTGCCTCATTGGAGCTTACGCAGCTTTATTTTAAACTTTTTCCATCTGTTTGTCTGGCTCAACTGTGGGTACTAGTACGTTTAAAGTAAGCTGTATCACTTGCACAAGAGAAGCCTGCAGTCAGCAGGCTCCTGCCTACTTCTGGCTGGCAACCCAACCAAAGGGAGGAAGACAGAAGGGGAGAAAGAGACAGGAAGGGAAGAAGAGACAGTTTCCCATTTCTCCTACAAAAGACTGCACTTGTAAATATCAGATCAAAGATTCTTCAGGGATTAATGAAAGGAAGGAAGTCACTCATTTCTTGGAGGGGAAAGAGGGCCCGAATTAATTATCATTGAAATAATGTTCAAGAATACTTATAACGGCTTTTTAGTTCGGATGACAGCTGTCCTGAGACCTTGCTATCTAGGTTCCGCTTCCCTTTTCCCTCACCACCCTCATATACTGGTTGTAAAACAAAAGCAAAGGAGGAAGGAAACATGCAAAAAGTCACTGAGCCCCTTAACTCTTTAAGGAGTGAGAAACAAATTCTTTAAAGAGATTTGCATCACCAATGCTTAAATTTAGCCGTGTTTCTTAATATTTCATTTAGGCATATTTATTAATATTTCATTATTGAAAATGAAAAGGAATTCAAATATTGCAGATACTTGATTCAGAGATATTTGTATTTTAAATTCAACAACTTGCATGTAGTAATTGCTGCAGGAAGAGACATGAACAGAACGTATGAATATTATCTTTGGACTTTCTCACAGCCATTACATGACATGTAAGCAGGTAAGAAAAAGAAAGATACAGCGTTTTGTGTCAGCTGAAGAAGAAAATGGCAGCTATTAGATGCTAACCCTTATCTACAGGCATAATACAACCACAGTAATGTGAATTTCTGCACAACTGCCTGATAGGTCGGTGATAGGTTTCATTCTGTTTGGGATTTTGATGCCACCCTTTCCAGTGTCTGCCTGCACTGCATTAAACAAAACCAAACCCTAACAGCTGTCATGTGCAATTCATTCTTCCTCTCAGCCTGTCCCAGAGGGGAGAATTGTGTGCACTGGAGTGTTTTCTTTTTGATAGGCTTCTGCTTCTTTTTAAAATGTACATGTTTTTCTCTATTTATATTAAAGAAAACCAAGGGAATGTGCCTTACACATGAAGAGAAGTAATGAATGTGGAAAGAGTTAGGAAAGGTAACCAGAGCCTGCCACGCACAGACTTGCTAATCTGCACTAACCAACCAGTTTTATAAACCTGCTCCATACGTCACCTCAGAAACATGGCACACTGGATTCTTAACATCCAAATTTCATTAAAGTCTTTTTCAGAAAGTAGTTGATAAATACAACTATATGATCTTTTCAGCTGAGTTGAATGAACAGTGTGAGAATAAAGCAATGTATTTCTCTAGGTAAAATAGCAGTATTTGGTCCATCTGTCTGTTGCAGTTTCACAGGCACGTCAACAATATGCTTTTACATTGGCCATAAGACTAAAGGAAAATGAACATGCTTTTAGGGTTTTTTATCATTAGTGTATGTTCAGTGAAGGGAAAAATAAGAAAGTGAAGGCAGTCCAGTGTTTTATCCTTGGACTGCTCCCTAGAGTATGCACGATTGTACAGTGCACTCAAGGTACCATCATTACACTAATTTGTCAGAAGCATGTGACAAGCATATGGGGAAGTTCAAGTCCAGATGGGTTTTCAAAAATCTGGAACATTTTAAGCTGGGATGTTGATATACCTGAACACACATTTTTCAAAGCTTATTTTTAGAAATAAGAATACACAGTTCCTCTCTAGTCAGAGAAAGCTGAAGATCCTTTCTTCCTTAAAATTAAATTGTTTAATTACAAAACCATTAGTTTAAATGCTTTGAGAATTGACTTCAGCAAATCCCTCTGTTCCTCAATTCTCTGTCTGCAGAACATAAGTGCTTTCATTTTTTCCCCTCTATCTTCACACTGCAAGAATAGCTATTATATACATTGGTGGAGAGGCACGGTTTTTAAACAAATTCCACAGCTGTATGATCTTCCTTTCTGAATCAGTATCCATGAGGCACATCAGATTTATTGATATATTATATCAATTTTGCTTCTAGATGTGCTAATCTTTTCTTCTTTCTGTCTGTTGAACCTAGTGCTTTGTTTTTCCGATCGACGTTCAAAGCACTGATGTTTTATCATACCACTTGCCAGACTGCAGAAGCTTCTTAACAGAAACGTACTCAGCACTAAATGTATTGAGAACAATAAGAATGAAGAAAAAGAGTTTAAGTATCAAAGCAGTGTTCAGAAACACCTTAAGTAACAAACCATATATCCAGACCATGCTAGTGGTATATACTATGAATAGGAGTGTATGTTAGTATTATGCTACCACTGCTGCTCTTATTACCTTAGTCCAGTTTTGGTTTTCATTGTTATTATATGCATGCTTCTTGGAAGAGAGAGGCATGTATCAATTTCTGTTAGATTGTAGATAATTCTATGTTAGGAAATCAACTAGAAAAAAAAAATATTCTACATAAATTACAGGGTTTCCAATACCCTCCTCAGGAACAGACCTAAGACAAATGCTGAGAAGTTTTTACTTTAGAAAATCTTAAGTTCTAAAACATTTCAACTAAAATACCTTTTAGATTGAAATTCCTGTAAAAACAGAGAGGAACTAATGGAGACACAACAGGGAAAAACAGAAGCCTAAAATGAATGATGAGAGATTATCCATACGGAATATAAGGTATCCTGCTTCAATTCTTTGCTTTGAAAGTTTTTTAATTCCATGCTTCTTCCTATTTTTTTCTACTGATTTGCATTCATAAGCAAATATTTCTTCTAGACAATGTGCAGACTTCTCAATTTCATCCTAGCGAAAACCAGGATGAATTTCCTCTTGAATCCATCAGAGTCACACTGCTGGTTTTCAGCTAGTCTGACTAACAGGTACAGGTCAGTGCCTTGGAATCTGCTTTGCTGATAAAGAGCAACTGCTTAAACAGTGCTGCTGTGTCACAGAGTATATACCTCATTCTCTTACACATGGCTGAAATAGCAAGGTATTACTGAATTCTGGAGCTAGGCATGAACTTCTTCCATCGCCATTTCTTTGCATGGCATACCATAATGCTTTTCAAAAAACAGGAACAATAAGACTCCTGACAGTTCAGAGCATATTTTCACCTTTACTTGCATCTCACCGTCTGCACTATGGATTTACAGCTTATATGAAAGCACAGCATGTCCCACACACAGTACCTCGATCTCCTGCAAGGCTAATATTTACCACATCTGTCCGAGACTCTCTGCCTACAATGTATTTGAATCACCCAAAGAGCGGGTCAAACGCATACAGGAGCATTAATATTACTTCCCAAGCCCAAGCAACAGATCTCGACAAAATGGTATGTGGCAGTGATGAACATAAGATAGCATCCCTGAAACGTTAAGGACTGCCTGTTACGTTTTTTGCATTTACTATCCTTTACTAAGGATAATCAGTCCAGAAGAAAACACAGCTCTCCCCAGTCACGCTGAAGTAAAGCTTTCCATGAGCCCCCGGAAGCACCTCAGGGGTGTTAGCAAAAGGAGTATAGCACTGTGCTTAAAGAGCTGCTTTTCTTCCTTCCTGGTCCCAGCTCTACCCAGCTGAGAATGTATACCACAATTCTATCCTTTAAATCCACGTTTTTCCTCCGTAAAATGAGAGTATTTTTTTTTTCATTTTAAAGCACTCTCAAAAAAATTCACATTATTTAACTTTTTAGTTAGAACAGCTAATTTTTCTATGCTACATTTTTAGTACTTTAACCTTTAAAATACTTTACAGAGAAAGCCATCCTCTGTATTTTACAGTATAGGATAAAAAAAAAAAAACAACCCACCCTTCATTTTTATAATCCAAACCAGATACAGGAAAAGCCAGGTCCTCCAGAGACTGATTATACATGAATTGTCAGAACCTCTGTCTGCATTTTGCTCTTTATTAATAAGAGTGATGTCTGTTCTCAACACATTTATTGCAAGAATATAATTATTTTGGGGTTTAAGCACTGATACAGATCATTTACTTCCAGCACACCCGCAAAGCTACTCAGTATTACTGGGAGGAGGGGCTGGCTCTGGGGAGGCAGAACTTGTTCAAACCAGAAACAACGAATATTCAATTTCCTAAGACTCTAACAGATCATTGTAGACAAATATATTGTAATAACATTTGTGTCCTCACATGTTAGTGGCTTATATATAATTGATGTTAAAATCTTATCCCACATCTCAGTCATTAGGATTCAACATATGATTGAATGGGGAAAAAAGGAAAAAAAAGGAAGAAAAAAAAAAGTTGTGTCTGCCATGAGACTCAACTTACTAACTTACTGTGTTACTTCACAGACAATTTATGTGTGATGTATGTGCATCGACTCAGAAGTGCTTTCATAAAATACCAGCTCCTCCATTAAAGGCAAATAGGAGTTATCAACATACTTATTCACAGAAAATATGCAGCAGCAAAGTAAAACAACTTTGTAAGTTTTGTGGTGAAGGCACACTTGAAATTGCAGTAGCTGCTGTGTGTAGTTTGTAACACTCCCAATGTGTTAACAGACCACGCTCTGAAACGTGCAATGTAAAGTTTCATATGCATTTAACTACACGTTACTCATTTCACTATACACTCTTCCTGTAAGAACCAGGGATTATAGAATAATACTTTTCCCCTTAGACTGACTTCAAATCAACTAGTTGTGTATCACAGAACAAATGTGCTTTAACGAAAAGCAATGCAAAAGAAAAACCCCTCTAAACTAAAGAAAACCCACGAACGAAAACCGAAGAGTGTAGCCCCAAGCTGCTGTGCTGAGCTGTACCCCTACATAACTGCTAAACCAACCGGCACCATCTTCAAATTCTTTTTACAGAGGCAGGACTTTTGGGTAATATGTAAATTTGGCCAAATCCGAATATAGACTAGGAATTTAAGTAATACATAACTTATTCTGCTCCTTCGCAGGCAATGTAATGGGATATTACCAAAACAGGAATGAATGAAGTTTAGCCATGAGGTAAAACCAGATGAAACAGAAAGTGGCAAGTATTTATCCAGCCTAGCTCTCTCCTCAGCAAACCCCTAACTGGAGGGGACCCCACAAAACAACTCCTACAGTATCTGCATGAAATTGTCTACAGTTTCAGAGGGCTATCCAGACTGCTAACCTAACAGGAGGCATAGATGTCTTCCACCAGATTCTTCAAAGGAAGATGCAAAAATCCTTTCAACAACAATTAAGGAGCACCTAAGGTTGAACTTTCTGCAAAAGCAGGTCAGAAGTAAATAACTGTATTAACTGTTATACCTGAATGATATTTACCTTGTACATTTTATGATCTATTTATTACAGATAGGTTAGTTTAATATATTTCATCAAAATCCTGTTAAATCTAAACATTAGCATGCACTTAGGATGATTCCATAAAAACAAATACAAGTATTAACACTGCAAGTATGGCTTGAAGAGGCAGAGCTGGATGTTCAAGGATTGAAGCACTGCTGAGAAGGCTAACGTAATGAAAGGCACACACAGATCACAGAATGGTTGAGGCTGGAGGTCACCTCAATGGTTGAGGTTGGAGGCTGGAGAGGTGGGCCACTG
>NW_010263001.1:0-520 GCF_000690775.1 Eurypyga helias
CGCCCCAGCCCATCCCATCGCCCCCACCTAATGACTCCGTCCAGGGACCCCACGCATATGATGCTCTCCGTGACGGGGACCATGCAGTCCACAGACTCAGCCCTCAGCGCAAAGCGGTCGCTGGCAGCCCCAAAGCCGTCCCAGTTGAAAAGGTACACGGTGCCTTCGCTGGAGCCACACGCCACCTTCTTCCCCCTCTGGGCAAGATGGAAGACAGTAAGGCAGAGGCAGACCAGGAAACCAGGGGGTGGAGAGGGACCCAATGCCAACCTTCAGCAGCACCACGGATGTCAGGTCCCCGTTCTGTGGCTCCGAGAGCAGCTCAAAGCGCCGCCTCTTCACGTTGAAGACGCCCAGGGTGCCGTCACCGCTGCGGGAGCAGGAAGGGGCATATTGTGAGCACAGGACATGGCACAGGGCGCTTCCCCCAGGCCTAAGGGAAGACCCCGGGTGGCCAGGGGGAGCCCGACCCCTGTGCCACAGAGCCCCCGGTACCTAGCCGTCAGCAGGATCTTCCCGT
>NW_010263001.1:575-933 GCF_000690775.1 Eurypyga helias
CAGGTCCCACACCTTCAGCGCCCCGCTGTCGTCGCCCGTGGCGAAGACGTGGTGATCGATGGGCAGCACGCAGTTGAGAGCCGAGCTGTAGAGACCCCAGCCCCGTGCCAGCACAGTCACGGCTCGTGCCACGGCGAATGGCTGCCAAAGCACCGAGGATGATGCTCCGGCCTCTGCCTGCCCTGCCCGGGGTCTGCATGGCCAGCGCAGGGGAAGGAAGGGGACGCTGCCCCTGCGGTCACTGCCTGGGACGAGCCCCCTGCGCAGACCTACCTGTGGGCCTTGGGGAAGCGCGTTTCCAGCCGTCCCTCCTCCACTGTCAGCATGTGGATGGACTTGTCCTTCGACACGGTGAAGA
>NW_010263002.1:0-6357 GCF_000690775.1 Eurypyga helias
CACCTCTGCAGGCATCTGCCGTGCTTCGCTTGGCAAAAACACCAGGCGTCAGCGCCCGCGGCCGTTCGGAAAAGTAACACGTGTGCGCTGCCGTGAGCCCCGAGCTGAGATGCTTTGAGAACAACGAAGCACTTTAAGACGACGTGAGGCAATGGAGCGCCTTGATGGAGGGCTGTGAAGGACCCATCTAACCTCTGGTACCTGTGGCACTGTGTGGGAACATCCAGGGAAATAAAATCGCTTTTCACTTACTCTTAGGTTACACATACACAGTGATTTTTGGAGGGGGAGGTAGATTACAAAAGTTATCAGCATTTAAAACGCATTGGTGTTTAATATAAAAGTATTCCCTCTTTTTCTTAGTCAAGCACATACACGTAGGATCCGCAAGGTAGCCCTCAAACAGAAATGACGAGCACCCTCCAGGTAATTCGTGGTGTTTGTGTCCAGAACACGCTGTGTGCTTCCTTCTTGCTGGAGTGAAAATAGGTTTAAGAATTATGAGGAGCTTGTCTCAGTGTTAATTATGGAGTATCTTTGCTCCTGTAATACAGTAAGAACACATCATCGTGTGGTTGACTTAAATAGGTGCTTTGTTTAAGAAAACTTCAGCTAACCATGTACCAGTATAGGGTGCAGTCATTTAACTGCCTGCTATTTTTGTCTTTCCAAAATGATGTTACATTAATTTTGAAGCTACTGATGTATTTTATATGAGTTTGTAATACGAATGTCTATTTTTACACTGCAAAAACTCATACTAAAGCATTATGAATTTTTTAAGAATACTTGAGAAGTGAGCAAACTTGTCTTCTACTGTTCAGCTTAAGGGGGGAAAAAAAATCCTGTGAAGGAATTTTGACCAGCATAAGCAGAAAGACATCTACAGTCTTTGAAGTACTGTATGCACGAAGGTCAATTAAATCAACTGGAAAAACATAATTTACCTGTAAGCTTTGTCTGTCTATAACATATTCTCCTTATGCTCTGGATGTTATCCTTGAAACAAGCTAAATAAATGGTAGCAGATTTAAGAGATAAGTCTCCATTGTTTGCTCTAAGCATCGAGAATCTTATGTTACGTACTGATGTGCTTGTACAAAATTACATCATTTGTTTATCATCTTTTTAATAACAGAGAACCCTCCTCTGAGAAGAAGTGTCTTAAGTCCACCATGGGAAGAGAGGTCACCTGCTGCAAGTTACGTTCAATTAGCTTTCCCCCAGGGAGTAGCTATCACGTAGTAATTTATGAAGATTATTATTTACCTTTTGCCTTGCTTAAAGTATTGCTGATTTTTCAGGAACTTAGCATTGCTTTGGATGCCATTGTTAATGGAAGTAATTGGTGCAGGGAGAAAAGGAAAATGGAGATATATGAAAATATGCAAATACTTTCATAAATAGAAAGAAGGTGACCTTTAGCTGGGCCAAAGTCTGTTTTAATCCTTGCCATTTTTTAATGTGACTGCATATGCAGGAATTTACCACAGGCTCTTCCAGATTAAGGGCCTGTTTAAAAACGAAATAACCTGAAAAACTTGCCGTGTTTGTGGGTTCAAAGTACTTAGCTGACAGCTTTGTCCTAATGTAAGATGTCAAAATCTGGTGCTCTGACGTAACTAAAAATACCTATGATAGTAGTCAGGACATGGAGAAGTAGCAACATACTAGCCTCAGTGCACAAATTAAACTATTTGTGTAACTTTGTTCTGCTTGCTTTTTTAAACTGTGAGTATGGAGATTCTTGTTTGACTGAAACATCCAAGATTCACTCTTGGTTCTGGTTGGGGTTTTTTTGCTGTTGTTTTTCGGGTGGGGGGTTTTGTGTTAATATCCTGCATGTATAAATTAAATGTGATAGTCAGTAGGCATGTGGGAAAAAAAAAGGCTGATTTGGTATGAGCTTTTGAAACATGGTGTATAACTTAAGAAATTTGTCTCCTTCCTGCCCTGAAAAACAACATCCACTCCTTCCCAACCCCAATCCCCAGAACACTTAGGTGAAAACATCCACCAGGGTACAAACCTGTACACACTGAATTACTCTGTAAAAAAAAAAATATTGATGGGTTATTTCATTTGTAGTATTCCAAAAGCAAAAGTAGCTGAATGAACCCCAGATGTAAAGCTGAACTGGAGTGCTTTTGTATGCATGCATACACATGTAACAGCCCAGAAGATCTTCTCAAAGGTGAAAAAGAACAGAGGCTGGGTTGGAAAAGTACCAAGAGTTCTGATGGTCAAGAAGGAGTCATGTATCTAGAGGTGAAGTGCCAAAATCAGATTCTCCAGTGTGTATGTAGAAGCAGGCATTGGCTTTCAAATGAAGGAGTGATTGTTTGTCAGTAGAGGGGAGCTGGAGCCCCGTTCATTATTTGGAACTGACTGGTAGCGGCATTCATTATCTGGAACTGACTGTGTAAGTGCAGTACAGAAACAGGCAGGGCAGGCTGAACTAGTACAGGTTAAGATTTAATAGGAAACAATGAGTAGCCAGATGATGATTACAAAGGGAGAGGTTAGGATCTAATAATGCTTAGACATTGCTACCCATTACAGCATTTTTAAGAGCTTTTAATTATTTTTCTTGCTTTTCCTACTCTCAGAGGTGATAACAATTAACTTTTAAAATTATTTGTGATTATTTTGGCTCTACGCTCTAATCCATGGAAGTCATACTGTACTGCTTACGTAGTAGTAAATGATGATTTAACAGACTATAAACATGCAGTTGGGAATGGGGAGCCTGGCTTTGTCTGAAAACTTGTGTCTCTATATGAGTGTCAGCAAGCTGTTGCTCGATTAATTTCTTTTATTGATTTGTCAAAAATACTAAAGGAATGCAATGTGATTTGTGTAAACACATAAGCTGCCTGTTTAGCTTGTGATGCTGGACGATGTCCTTGCCTTTCCACATTGAGTGTAGCTTGATAAATATGTGTTATTTTTTTCCTAAGTGGTTGGATTGTCCCATTAACAAATAAATACCAAAAAAAGAGACTTAATTTTGTGTGGAACACATGATGTTCCACAAGGCTGTAGTACTGTTGCTGCTATTTTTAGAGAAGACTGCCTAGCTCCCCAACAAGCTTTCACTTACTGACAATATAATTGGGCGTCACAGAATCACTAAGGCTGAAAAAGACCTATAAGATCATCTCGTCCCACCATCAACCCAACACTGCCCTACCCACTAGACCATGTCCTCAAGTGCCACGTCTGCACGTTCCTTGAACACCTCCAGGGACAGTGACTCCACCACTTCCCTGAGTGGCCTCCAAGCCCGGCCCTCTCTTTCAGTGAAGTTTTTCCTAGTATCCAATCTAAACCTCCCCTGACGCAACTTGAGACCATTTCCTCCTGTCCTATCACCAGTTACCTGGGAAAAGAGACCAGCACCCGTCTCCCTACAACCTCCTTTGAGGGAGCTGTAGAGAGCGATCAGGTCTCTCCTCAGCCTCCTCTTCTTTCACCTTATTTTGAAAACACCACAGCTTTATGATTTTCTCTGGCTGAATAAAATGTAAACTGTTTGCAATAGTTTTTTGTGCTTGTTAAAGATTTTACTTGACATGTAAAATTTTGTGAAATCAAAAGAATAATGAACTATTATGTTAACTTCATAGCATCAGATAAATATTTAGGATAGTATTCTGTTTAACATTATTTTTCAGTATGTCATTAACAAAGATTCGATGGATAAGCAATTGAGTTTTACACACAGTAATATGTTTGAAAGCAAAAAAAGCTAGTATGCTATAGTCAAGTTTTTTAAAGGTAAACTTGTTCTCTGTAGAAATAAATCCTAAACTCGAAATCACTTTAACTGACAAAAAAAAAAAAGGTTCAATCAATGACCTTTATCTTCCTATAAACAGATGTTTTGCTAGTAAAAGTAGGAGTTCTGAACAGAACAATCTATTGGGTGAAATAATTAAAATAACTGCAGCCCCTTCTCCCCCCCCCAAAAAAAAACACTTTCATTTTCTGCATTCTTCGTTTACATTAACAGTGAGAAAATTTAATGAGTGTCAGTAACGATACAAGTACTTGTATTAGGCATGTTACTGTCACTTGTTTTTTCTTAAAGGAACTTGCACTTTTTGCCAGTCTTAGATTAATTTGATCTACTGTTGCGGCCATTTTCTTCAGCAGAGATTTTTCTTATTTTTACCGATCCATTTTTATCATGTGCCAGGACATGTACAGAGTTGTTTAAAAACATTCTTTTCTTAACTAACTTAAGTAAACTGACTTTGACTTCAGCTCTAAAAAATTTGAGAGATTTTTATCTAACCCACCCCCCCACCTCCCCCTTATTTGCTCTTCACTTGCCAGGGCCTGCCTGGCACTATTTTTGTCTTTGCCTGAGTCATACTTGAGTTTATTCCATGTCTTCTGCTTTGCTTTAGACAAAGTTATGCATTTAAAATAATTCCATGAACAGAACTTCACAGAAAACTTGTAGCTGTACCGTTTGCCATTTTCAAGTATTCTCCCTTAATCGCTGTCAGCTGCCACGGCTGTTGCGGAACAAGCAAGACTGTTCCTACCTATGGCCCACGTGCTGCTGAATCCCCGCTCTCTGATTATCTGCAGGCTTCTCATTCACACTAGATGACTGGAGAAACCTGTAAGGTAGGAGAGGGAGAAATCTCCTTCCAAATACATGTTGTATTTTCTGATCATAACCCATAGATTTACAAGTTCTAGGAAGCATTATGGATGCTGAATTAATTGCTGAAGGAAAGCCAAGTGAATAATAAAATCAAGGATGACTGGATATATGCCTTAATGACTCCTGTCCATTCATGCTAATACAGTGGGAAGGGGACTTGCCATGTAATCACGCATTTATGCATAAATTACATCATCATGGACTAAAAACTCTGTTATGCAACTTTAAACTTGAATTAATTCCACCAAACCTGTAGCTGACTTTCCTGATTTACTGGCTAGACATTGGCTGACGGTAGTGTTGTCTCAAATCTGGGTTCTTCACCCGGTGTGCAATAAGCCGATCCACACACAAAGTTGAGATACCTGTTCACTGCATGTCTGCGCAGAGGTGGGTGCTGGGTGGTAACTCCATGCAGCCAGCACACCTTCTGGGAAATAAGCCAGCTCTTGTGTACCGAATAATAGCAGAGAAGAAACCACCACAGGGAATGATGAGTCAGTCATTTGTTACTCCTATCTTTACATAGGAAAGCAAAAATTTACCCTTCTCCTCTTTTCTCGAGACTCCTATTGCCTTTGTTGGAGAGCAGTTTGGCCCTGTCAAGGCCTGATGGCCCAGGAAAAGCTCCCGTCCCTGGGGCCATCCCCACCTGGCTCCCAGTCGTCAGCTATACAAGCCCACCCGGTTGGGAAACCTAGAGTTTTTGTGACTGTTAACCCTTTTCTTTTGACAACGCTAGATAACTGGACAACACTGTATTTAACCAGTCCCAGACAGGCGGACTGAGGTTTCCCCACCGTCACAGCGATGCAAAAGTACCCCCTAGTCCTTACCGGTGCTGTTTCTACTGACTTGGCCGTGAAGTAGCTTTGTTCTGTGTCTGGGCAGTGCAGACACCTGTGTTACCTGTGCAGATCATCCAGTGGCACGGATGGTGAGCGGAGTTTACCATCCCAACACTGTGACCCCATCCTGGTTAAAGGAGTAACAGGCATGAACTGTAACCAATTATTCAGGTGAATCAGCCCTCAGAAAGAGCTGCCAACTGCCACCCAAATGCACAGCTACTTCCCAGACAGTAGAAAAGTCTTGGGTGTGTTTGCTCTTATCTTGGCAAGCGGAACTGATTATGGCACGCAGGATGGTAGTTTTAAGTGCTGTAGCCAGGTATATGTATTTTGAAGGGCAAGATGAGTAAAAGCGTGCACAATTTAAAGGATCTGAAATCCGCTTTTCACCGAGTAAGAGTTCAAATGGGTAACTCCATGGTTACAGCACGTTATTGGGAAATGAACCTTACATATTTCTGTAGGGATTGCGCCTTTATCGTCAGCTATTATTGGTATAAATGACCTCTGAACTGGATTTCAATTTACCAGCCTTCACTAAAGGGCTGCTTCTGCTCTGTAAGTTTTGTAAACGCTCACTGTAGAGATCTGACCCCGGAATGGTTAGCAGTTCCCTTCCCTGGTTGGCAGAACTTCATGAAAAAGGAAGCGTCACGACTGGGTTGTTACGGATTAACAGGTGTCAGGATTAAACTGCCCACTTCCAGCAGTCATGTCACCGAGCGGCTCAAAACCGGGCACGCGAGGCTAATTTGCCGTAAAGTGGAATGGGTTTTGTGTATATTATTTGCCTTTTGCAAAGTTGTGGGTTTGGTTTTTTTTTTT
>NW_010263003.1:0-3341 GCF_000690775.1 Eurypyga helias
TCCAGTCTCTGGGCATCTGTTGGTGATGCTACTGGTTTTGTCCCTTTCAGTATCCTTTCTTTCAGACCCTATTGTTTATTGCTGTTTGTTTGTTTGTTTACAAGAAGTAAAATTATGTTTATGTGAAATGCCCTTTTGGACTAATTATTCAGGTTCCCGGGATGGTTCGATGGGTCTTTGGGAAGTCGCAGACGATGTGTTGTCCAATAGCAACGCCAGGCATCATCTCTCTCAAGTTCCTCTCTATGCTCACATAACATGCAGGGCTCTTAAGGATATCCCCAAGGAGAATGCCATTCCTGACAGCTGCAAAGTCCAATCATTGGCTTTCAGCAGTAAGAATAAGTTCAGTAAGATAAGAAAGATAGTTAAGAAATCCTAAAATTGTTCATATGTATTAGAAAAAGAATAAAGTAGTATAAATCACATATACCGGAGAAGCGACCTTATATTTTTTTTCCCTGATTCTTTTGCATCTTTCTCATATGAGGTGGTTGTCTTTATCTGCTCTGTCTTTTTCTGCCCCAAGTTCTTGGAGAAGTCCAGTAGGGAAAAAAAAAAAAAAAACCATATGTTTTCAGAAGGAATAGTGTTCCTGTGGGTTTGATTTTTAGACTTGCACCTTAAAGGGGGCACATGGGGAATGTTTACAAGAAGTAGATAAATCACCAGAACACCTATTTCAGCCTGATTCTTCCTGTCTTGAGTGTTCTTGTTGCTTTCCTTCACCTTTTGGAATCATCAGCTAACATTCAGTCAGTTGCTCTTTTGATGACTGAATTGTTACAGGATTGCTCAGCAAGTGAAGTGACTTACACACAGGGCAGGCACCAGTTCTTGCTTTGCTGTTATTTTGTTGGCATTTGACAAACAGTAAAAGTTAACCTCCCCCATGCTTATCTTGTTATTACTAGAGATGAATTGTACTGGAGCAAGTCAGAGTAGCAATTTATCCCCCACTACTTTTCTTTGTTCTCAAAGAACAAAGAAGGTCTGAAGCAAAGGCAGGCATGCTCTCAGAAGCACAGTGCTCTTGTGGGCTTTATTTTTCACTACAGCTGGTAATTACTCCTCTGTGATGAAAACTTTGTGTAGCTTTTTCAGTAGAGTAGTGCCTGGAAAGAAATGGTTACTTCAGGGTGTAGAATCAGTATGGGAGCTGCTGCAGAGTAATCGCCAACCCTAGCTTGTACTGTTTAATAATTTGATTGTCTAACAAGATCTATGGTTCTGAAAGATATTTTTGGTTATTTACTGGTTTGTTAATTGTTACTTTACCTGGCACCTTTGTGCTATATTACATTCTATGAAGAACAGTTTAAAATGAAAATTTATCTTGATAAGCACGTATAGGATTATGGAGGAGTTCAATCTGAAGTATGCAGCCTGTCTAGTAGAGAGTGTGAGTTTGTAGGGACATCTGTAATACAGAAACTAACTCTTTTACTCTTTTTTTAATAGGAACTGGGAGCTGTGTCCCTAGATGGGTATTTTCATCTTTGGAAAGCAGAGCACACACTATGAAAGGTGCTTTTCTGTTGGTATAAAATTTCAAAAATTGCTTAGCAGTTAAGACTGTTCAGTATTCTTCACCTTCTTTAAATGTTTGAAGAAAGAGAAGCAATGTTTTTAAAACATGCAGAGGATTGGCTGGGAGAGCCTGGACATCAGGCCGTACAAATGAGCAACCCTGACTTGTGGGCCTAGGGCGAGTGCCGCAGAAGTCAGAGAGAACATTATATAATAGCAGGATGTCGAGGTTTGTGACACGGAACAGGAACTATAAGCACAGTAAGGCACGTGAACTGAACTAATCAATCAGCTATTGCCAGTGTGGCACTTGAGCGGGCGGATCACTAACGATACTGTATAAGCACATGGAATTCCGGAAATAAACAATTCACAATTCACACTGCTAGCTCACATTGAGTCGTCTCGTGTTTCCACAAGCCTGCCTCCAACAAAAACATTTCAAAGCTTTATGTAAAATAAAATGTCCTAAAAATTAAAGCTTGGGGAGAGAAATTTCTCACTACCATTATTTTGGGGGTGGGAGGTGCTTTTAACTTTCTGCCAGTTCTGGGTGAGCTGAAGTAAATGATTTCATAGAGTATGATGGATACTTGATGAGCAGTGTTCATAAAGGAAGCTGCACTTATTTAAGTGTAATTCCAGATTAAACCCAGAAATATCTATGCGAGTGTATAAGGTAAGCTTTCAGCTGAGAGTTGATGTCTGTGTATACCTGCTGAAGAAATAACAGTAGCTTAGAAAGATGTAAAACAATTTACCAAAATTACCATTGTTCTTAGCATAATCCTTGGCTTCAGCCTTTATCATCTCAGTTTGGTTCAGATAAGGCATCCAGTCTCCTTCAGGTTTTTTTCCTCTGGGTCAGGTTTTTGATTTTCTCTTAAAGTTCTGTTGTTGTGATTAACTTATTTTTTAGTTGCTTTTTTTTTTCACTGCAACTTCCTTGAATATAGCTTACAGAATTGTTCTATTAACATTTTGCTCTTTTTTCATAATGCATTGATTTGTCTTTCCTCTGTTTCCAGTTACTTTCCACAAAGTTGCCATACTGCAGGGAGAATGTGTGTTTGGCTTATGGTCAGGAGTGGTCAGTGTATGCAGTAGGATCACAGGCACGTGTCTCCTTATTGGACCCCAGGCAGCCTTCTCCCAGTGTTAAATCCATCTGTTCCAAAGAGCGAGGCAGTGGTAAGAAACCTGTCAAAGGGTGCTTTAAATGGTTTGCTTGCAGAAGTACCTATTAAGACTGCTGTAAGATAAGCTTTTAATAAATAGGAAGGGGTTTACCTGTGATAGACTAAATCATTAATAGTATATATCAGTTTTGCATTTATGACAGTATTTGTTGATCAACCAACAAACCAAACTTAAAAGCAACTCTGAAATCTAATGATAGACAACATTAGTGCATTTATGATCAACTAAATTGTACACCATGCAAATACTACTGAACTTATAAAAGTGTGCATTTTAGTTCTGCTTATTTTTCACTGTGTCTTATTCTGTTTTACTTCATATCAAAGAAAATCCAGTCTTTGTACCACTACTAAAACTGTTTATTCTTGCATTTTTCTCTGGAAATGGAAAAAAAGCATGATTTCTGCTCTTTGCTATCATATTAGGAGTCTGTGCTATGAATGCTTGCTTTGTAATTTTAAAGCCATGAGCTACACTCTTAATTTTCAATGCATATTTATTTGCTTTAAATATACAAAAGCTCACTTAAAAAAAAAAAAAGGTTTGCAGATTTGAGTGTTCTTTTCCTTTTCTGACGTGGATGCAGTATTGAAGCCACTTAAAGCAAGCAG
>NW_010263004.1:0-663 GCF_000690775.1 Eurypyga helias
AGGATGGAGTAGGCGATGACACCGTTGTAGGTCTCCGTTGCGTCGTCTGCGTCCGTGGCAGTCACCTGCATCACGGAAGTGCCTGGGAATGGGGCATCCTGGTGAGTGGGGCGGAACAGGGCACCCACATCCCCCATGGGGATGGTCCCAGGGCTCTCCCCAAGGGACGCGGCTGGTGGAAGCTTCCCCACGGATCGGTCCTACCTGGCAAAGCGCCCTCCGGCACAGAGCCCCTGAAGACCTCCTGTGTGAACTGGGGCTTGTTGTCGTTCTGATCCGTCACCGTGATTAAAAACCATCGGCTCCTCCACCGGTTTGCCGTTCTCGGACACAGCGTGGGAGAAGAGCTGCGAGGTGGAGGGGTGGGTGGGGGGTCCTGGCACAGCACGCCGACGCACCGTGGCACCCCCCGACAGGCACCTACATGGTACTTGTCAATGTGCTCCCGGTCCAGCGGCTCCGTCACCTTCATCCATCCCGACTCCTTCTCGCTCCTTCTCGATGGTGAAAACGCCCTCGGGGGGGGCGTCCGCCCCCTGCCCTGTGATGCTGTAGAAGATCTTGGTGTCTCTGTCCCGGTTGGATTTGATCTGGAAGGAGAGGCGAGGGGCTCAGTACCCCCTGCCCGCCCCAGGCACAGGTGGAGCACCCACATCCGCGACT
>NW_010263005.1:0-11991 GCF_000690775.1 Eurypyga helias
AAGTCCTTCTCCTCAGGGCTGCAACAGCTTCACTACACGTCATTAAGGTTGAGCAGTACCATCTGTGTAAAGACAGACTCTTCAAACTGCTCTGCAACACCAATGCCCATAAGGAGTCAGGACTGCCTAGTGCATAATATTCAAAGCTCTTACAGCTTGGTCCCAAATCTTCTCTAACAATGCATGTACACAACCACTAACCTCCCAGCCCTTCCTGGGTGCCATAAAACTACTGCCCTCAAAAAGCTTTGAAATGGAAGCTGCAGCCAAGACTTCACCTAAGCCTTCTATCCTGCCCCGTCCTGCATGCCAGGTCACAGAAAGCACTCCTAACACCACTTCCCTGGCTGACTGCCATGATCCTCCCCTCCAAAGGGGAGGGCATCACCTTGTGCACATCCAGCCTTCACAAAGCTCCAAGGGACTTGCCTCTCCCTCTCGCACACCTATGCCTGTCACTCCGCTCCAGAACATTTAAAACAAATGATGGAAGTTAGGGGTCAGGTCTCATCCTACTTCCCCTAAGGAGCAGAGAGGCTGTCTCTCCAGCGGAAGGCAGGCACTGGCAGCAACCAGAACTGGTTCAGTCAGTAAGTGGAACTGCAAGGAAGAAAGCACCCCATCTGGCACATAAACACACATTTCATTAACGTGCTTTGTCTCATTTTCTGTTAAAAACGTTTAGTTTCCTTCAGGGCTATGGATTTAACAACCTCTGCTGCTACCCTGTTGTCGGTTTCAGAGGCACTTTAAGGCATCTCAGAACACACAGTAAAAAAAGCGTGTGGGAAATAAAACCTGATAAATGAAACTCCTTTTACATAATTACAAAAACCTAACCATAACTACTAATATCATACTTATCGCTGGGCTGTTGAGAACACGCTGGTGTAGCAGAAATGTGACATGGGTGAGTAAGCAACTTAAAAATGTTTTTAAATCCATCCCAGGATCCCTAGAAACCCACACGTTGTTTCCTGGCACTCCAACACTTACCGGTTGGTTCAGATAAAATCACAGTAGTGGCCGAGGGATACCCATTTCATTATCAAGAAGCAAGCTGCATACCACCACCAATACAGCATCATGCTTCCTCTTGCCTTTGCCCCAGGAGTTTTTGGCTTGGGTGGCACAGCTTCAGCATGGGAGTTGAAGGGAACGCCCAGCCAAGAAGTTAGACCGCTGCCCCAAATGCTCAAAATCAGAGATTTTCACTCCAGAGGGCAACCCAGTTCCCAGTCTCATGGCTTCAGCTCAAGGGCACTGTTGTCCCACCTCACAGCCCTTCTAAAGAAAACAGGGAGCTCAGCTCTCTCCTTTCAAAGGACTGAAGACAAAGAGCCCTGAAGACCATCCCATTTCAATGGAATGGGGTTCAGAAACACTCCTGCAGAGAAAATGACCACAAACGGTCTAGTCTGGAGCACTTTTTGCCTTCTGAGAACAGGTACAAATCCTGGTCATATCCTGAATCTACACTAAAGACACCTAGATGTCTGTTCGCACACTTTTCTAGTACTCTGGTTTCCAGAGAACAGAAACTCAGCTGTGCAGGCTGCAGAAGAGCTTTAGGCCATGCTGCACAACAATTAAGTTGAGTAACCGGGGAGCAGGATGGGAGGGCGTTACAGAACAGATGCGCTTAGGGCCTCACCTGTAGCACGTGGGCAGCATAGAAACCAAACCTGGGGCTTTGGAGTTTGTTCAGAAACCTGAAGTCAGGCATCGCTGAGCCTAGCTTGCAAGACCCTACAACTTTTTTCAGAGACATCCCTATGAATATGCAGCTGATGGCTGTGAAGCCACTCCAGGCAGATCTTTGAGACACCTATTAACCCTGTGTGTGGGTAAGTGAATGCACAAAATGGATGGAGACAAAACTCATGCTCAGGAAACAGAGGACAGGAAGTAATGCCAGATGTACAGATAAACAGCCTGAACACTTGTTCTACTTTGACCCGGTACAATTTTAAGTCAAAATACCAGTCTGTGCAATTTTACACTACCTTATTTTAAGTGAAAGTGGATCGTTACGCTTACGACTATCTGAATACATTTAACGGCTAGCTGAAATTCCGGCAGTGAACGGCTCAAAGTCAGAGCACTACCAGCTTTCATAAACGGAAACAGGATGGAACTATCAGCGGCTAATCCAGCACAATTCACTGGAAGGTTCAAGCAACCTCATATTGCGCAACCGTGACGTATCTTGTTCCTAGGAGTAGTTTGCTCCTAAACCCAAACACTGCATTTTCCATTACGTTCTGAAAATGAAGGGTCTGATTTCTTTTATACCTTTCAATGCTGTTTAATATAACTGCAGCTGTGCCTACTGCTTCATTATTTTGCACTGAAATCTCCAGTGATACATAGAATAACTTAAAAATTGTAGAGTAGGATATTTCTGTGGTACAATTACTTTTTCTTTTTAATAATGGTCCACTTTTGAGAATGCCAAGAGTGGTATAAACTGACATACTCCAGTGGATTCTTGAGATTCATGGAAAAAAAATAATTAAGAAGATATTGCTGTCAGGATTGCAAATTATTTCTGTGAATTCCTCTGAGATCTGTACTTTGTCTCCTCAACAGTTCTGCCTGCAATTGAGGTTGGTTGAGCGAAGGAAGGTACACAGGCAATAACTAGGTTATTGAGAAGGAAAGCACTATTAAAATCCTGTTAAGTAGGTCATTATGGGCCTCACATATCTCTTGTGACAAAGTTCAAGGCAAGGACTGCAGCATACGATGCCAGGACCCTGCAGAGATCTCTGAAGTGGTGAAGAGTAGTGGAAAGATGAAATCTGTCCTGTCTAAGCTGCTGCTAACACCATGAAGGCCAGGACGGTAACTGGCTTCCTTCTTTCTTTCAGGCAGAGATGCAATCAGAGTTTAAACAGTTATTGATCTGCGCAACTCACCAACTGCACACGCCACCGCTGACCCTACTGTTTATCTCACTCCTTGTGCTTGATAGACTTCTAAAATAACCACTGCCCTTAGCTTATAGTTACGATTGGTTAATTTACCCATACTTCCAAGGGTAAAAGAAGACCAAATAGACACTGTCCTTTTTGCAAGGATATTCAAGCATGAATAATCAGAACAAAGGATGCCAAGGAAGCAAAAAAAGCAGAGAGGGGGAGAAAATCATGTCAACAACTCTCTTTGATCTTTAGATCATGCTTGAAAAATCTTCTCAACCAAGGAGGAGGCAAGAAAGGCCCAGGGAAATGCTGACTCCAGAGGCTTCAGAAAGGAATAAGGCTGCTGCCATTATACATGACAAATCCTCATCTGACTTCGGGTTTACACACTGATACATGCGTACAGCAATGTGCCCCCTTATGACACATTTTTTATAAGCAGCTCAATTAATCCAGTTCATTAAAACATATTGCAGTGTGAGTCTTGGATCATACATTTGTCTTCTCTCATGTCAGCTAAAGGTGGATCCTTTCATCTGGGGAATAAATTAATTCCACACAGTCTTAAAAACTAAACAAAAGGAAAAAAAACCCCAGCATTTAGAGTTGTAGGAGGTTGTTGCATCAGGGGCCATGTTTGATATGAAACGAAAAAGCACGAAGCATGCACGTACACATGTACAGCATCTGAACAGGTGTTACTTGTTCGTCTACCATGGATGCTATCAGAGCTTACAAAGAAACACAACGGCTATTAAAAATGATTCACCATATTTAACAACACGTCAAAGCATATGAACTGTGAACTAGTAATTAGAATGTATGAGATTGTTTAATAAAAGGTTTAAAAATGTTCTGTAAGGACTCATTCTTGAAACCCCTTACTTAGATGAGTCCATCAGCTTTAGGACATGGATGTATTCAGTAGGACTGTTTGTGTGAATAAGAGTTACACACAGAGGGTAAAGTCAGGTGGGATTTTCACAAATTTTTATTTTAAAGATAGAAAAGAAATAAAACCAGAAGTTTTGCTCTTGCTTTGCCCAAGGGCAATGTATTATTAATCCATAACACCGAGGGTTTTGACTCCAGACCACAGTACAAGTACAAAGAAATACAAGAAGAAACATCTAGGACTGAGATGTGCTCTCATTTATACCAAGGTAGATCTGGACAGGCTCCTTTGATTTGCCTCAGCATAGCCAGGAGGAACATTTCCCTGCCATCTAGCCGGGAATTGCTCCCATTGCAGAGCCCCTAACAACAGTCCGCAGTACAAATTCAAGCCCTTCTGCAGCCAGCGGAAGCCTTCACAGCATGAACCCTCATAAAATCTCCAGGCAAGGCTGAACTCAGAATAAAGGTTTCAGGAAAACACTAAATTTAATACTAAACCGAGATATATTTCAGTGACATTCACACTGAAAAATATACACACTAAAGGGGAGATTTGCAATCTACAATTATCAAATGCTGGGACTCTCAAAAGTGTGGAGGACATGCTGCTTCTGCTCTCTATGGAGAAAGAAAAGGTTGTGCATAATGTGCATTTCCAAGCCCCAGAGGACTTTTGTTTCTAAATCAGTAGCTGTAAAATGGAGCCTTATACCTGCTTCAAGACTATTTCAATTTGTCATGAAAAGACTTTTAAAATTTCTTTTATTTCTCTCTTTCATATACAACCCTGATCAGCTTCCCTAATCCATATATATTTTCAAAGGTTTTCACAGATTTTAGAGTCATACTCAGAAAAGTCCCTCCTGAAACGCCTTTGACAGCTTTACAGGCATCCTGTAACATTAAAAACTATAGCTCAAAGGCAAACCTGAATAAATGACCTTGAAAAACACGAAAGAACACAGCAAGAAAATTATTCTAGGTACAGAACTTAGAGCGAATCAATTGTACCTGAACGAGAACTGGTGTGACTGGAGTTGATCCTGCTTTGTTGTAGGCTGAAGAGTGGAGATGTCCCTAAGGCACTGATGTGGTACCATGACTTTCCCTTAATCAGAGAACACAAGTTCAACTGACAAGCTGGAAAAGATACATAAAACTTAGCTGGGAACTAAGACGGAATGTATTAACGTGAGTTGGAACTGGAACTGTCTCCGCGATTAAACGTCAACAGGGTCAAGATTTTACCGTGTGCTTCTGGATACTGAAAGACAGAGTGTCAGTTATATCACCCAAAGTAAGCATACCCATAAACAGCAACATAAGCCACAAACAAGCCTCTTGCAGCTTCACTGATTGCTCAGGTCTGGCAGGTAAGACCAGTCATAATTCTGATCATGGGGGTAAGCTCAGAACTAGGTCAACCTGTGTAACTGCAAACAAATTTAACAGCTCAGTTGAACAACAATGCCTCGCAGACTGAAAAAGTGGCAAAAGGTCCAGTAACGGTAACAAAGTGGCACTAGCCTGTCCGTGGAGACACACAGCAAGTCTCTGCCATCAAGAAATAACTGCAAATTCACTACAAGAAAAAAAAAAGAGGAAAGGAAACACAAAATAAGGAAAGATCGTCAATCTTGGTGGTCTATCATAATTTTCATTAACTAGAAGTATGTTACAGTGATCTCCAAAAGCAATCATTTCTGATGTCAGAATTAGAAACTAAAATTTCCGAGGATGTGCTCCACCTCCTGGGAAATACCTGCTTTTAAAGTATATCCTCCTTAACTCAGTAACATCATCAAAGGCAGTTGGTGAGGAAAGAGAATTTATTCTTGAGAACCAAGTAAAAATTTCATCCTGGGAGGTCAGAAGAAAGTAGAATCCTAACCCATACAGACTTTAGCCTTGGAATAATATTTGAAAAGCTCTAAACTAAGAGACCTGAGTTTCACTCAGAGTTTTGCTGAATAAATTTATATTACGATTGCAGAGTCTCCATAGAGGCTCTGGCTTCCTGGCTTTACCAGCTGAAAAAAATGCACTGGTAATCTGAAGGAAAACAACAATTTTTTCTGCTGTCCACCACAACCTGTTCAACACGGAGTACCTAGGATTCTTGAACTTCACTCTGAGAAATTCAAAACCCCCTCATCTTCTCTCAAGCTCAGTCTATCCTTTATCCTATAATTCTGACCATTCAATAATTTAGTGCTGACAATGCACTTTCTCTAGCAATTGCTTCCATCTCATTTACAAAGCAGGATGTTCCTCTTCTTAAAATTATTAAAAAAAATAAAATTCCCAGAACATTTTTCTACACACTGAAAAATCCATCCATCGGTGTGATAACCAATTTCAGACAGTGGACTGGGCTCCTGGCTGATATTGCTTTACACCACCCATGCAAGCAACATGACCTCAACTCATTAATGGGAACCACATATCCTTTTCCTCATTAATCTACATCCCTTGAGTGGTTTAACCAGCACATTCCAGTTGTTGATGCTGAATATGGTGTTCTTTTATTGTTGTTCACCCAATTCAGTGTCACTTCAGCTGTAACCAAATTTTGAGTTTAGCTGTGAATGAAATCATTCCAGCTTGAGCCAGCACCAGCCCAGCAATCCCAAACCCACCTGAACCAGCAGCAGTATGAGGCACAGAATCCAGGGCTCATGATCCTGCCTTGCTAAGCCCCATGGCAAGGGAGGGATCAAGGGGGAGGAGGAAGAGGCAAAAGGGAGAAACTGTGAGATGATGCAAATTTTCATACCTCCAAAGTCATCACATTTTTTTAGGTGGTACCACGCAGTTAACATATGCGACCAATCACAGAATGGTTGGGTTGGAAGGGACCGTAAAGACCATCCAGTTCCAACCCCCCTGCCATGGGCAGGGACACCCTCCACTAGACCAGGTTGCTCAAAGCCTCATCCAGCCTGGCCTTGAACACTTCCAGGGATGGGGCATCTACAGCTTCTCTGGGCAACCTGTGCCAGTGTCTCACCACCCTCCCCATGAAGAATTTCTTCCTGGTATCCAAATTTTCCTTGATTCAAAGTCAGTTTGATAAGACAAAGATTTAAAAGCAATAGCTTAGGCTCAGTTCTAACTGGAGAAATTAAAAAGTAGGTAGAAATGATCTTCCCATTCAGGATCCAGTTCTGTCCAACACCCTGGATAGATAAAATCCCAAAGTCTCAGAAACGAGCTAGACTTTAAGAAGTTAGGTATATTTTTCAGGGGTTTATAAAAGGCTTGGCGCAAAAAATTATTCGCACAGCTGTGCCAAATCCCTGGAGAATGGTTTATCCTAAATCTAACTGGTTTACTTCTCCTCATTCTTTCATCTGGCCAGTCTCTCCTTAAAAATTTTAAAATTACAGATGTCTTGTAATTCAGACAGTGGGGTAAATCAGCATAAAATTATGACACGTGTGAGGAATTTGCTTCATAGCCAACACATGATGCCTGCTTTACAGTACACCTGAGAAACCTCATTTCCAGCTCATTCCAAGAATGTGTCTGACTAGAAACATTAAAAAAAAAGAATTATTAAAAATCACAGAATGGAAAGAGATATACACATTCAGAATGGCTCATCTCAGAAAACAAACACATTTATCATCCCTCTCCAAAATTCCCGGGGGACCATGCTCAAATCTCAGGTGTACCAAGCAAAGACAATGTAGTGGTGGACTTGGTCGTGTTGGGTTAATAGTTGGACTCGATGATCTCAAGGCTCTTTTCCAACCTAAATGATTCCATGATTCTATTATATGACAGCACCCCTTTCCAGCTGGGGAGTGATGGAGTTCAGATGGAGAAGGGCATCACCATCACGCCCATGGAGTTCCTGTTCACTGAAGGCCAAGCAGTGGGCATCCTGGCACCTTACACACAGACAGTGCTGGATCTTACTCACTATTCCCTGCCCAGTTGGTATCCATCTATTTTTTTTGCTAATGGAGCCATTTATAGAAGGCTGACACAAATGGTTCTAACTCAATTGTCAAAAGCCCCTACATCATTAGTATTTACAAAGTGCTTCTTGTGGGTACCATCTCAGTCTAAACACTGTGTTTCTTCAAGAAACAAAAAAGCTCTGAAAAAGAAGACAATAATCTCCATAATCACCAGCACGTGTAGCTCTTCACTTTTTGACACAACATGGAAAAGGTAAGTTTTTAATGCTTTATTTTTGTTTTGCCTCAGATTTTGAATCAGTTTTGATTCCTAGAATCTTGAGCACAACATTTTTCCTTTTAAATGATCATGTTCTTTCCCATTTGTCTAATATTGATTTACCTCCTGCCAGTCGTACAGAACTCTAATTTAACACACTTTGATTGGATCCCTTGTTTTCAACAAACCCCATGAATGCTACCAAGACAGCTCAGAAAATGAAGCTCAGACAAGCTGAGAGCTCAGACACTAGTTAACCAAATAGCACAGATCACAGAGAAACATTATTTGTGCAGATATTCTGTAAACAGACTTGGCTTTACATTTATTTTTACCAATAGCTGGCATCACAGTTAAGAGTCTTAATTATCCTTATTTTTAAGGTAGTGATTTAGAATCCTGAATGACAACGAGAAAGACAGCATTTGCAACTTGTTCCACTCAGGAGCAGGAACATGTTAAAGTGACTTATTTAAATTCTAGTAATTTAAATTCTTCCTTTAGTTTTCTGTCATTTGGAAAAAATACCACAAAACTTTGATTCGCTTTAAAGTTTTAGATTTTAATCACCAAATGGTTGTGAAACGGCATATTTGTTGGTATAACCTAAATGACTATCAGAGAGGCCAGGTCACGTTAAGAAGCTGGGAGACACTACACTTCACATCTTTTTCCAAGGTGAAAAAACATAAAGAGATTTTAAATATTTAATAAGAAGAATAATGCTCCAGAAATTGCTCTTCAGTGGAATACATGCACCTAAGGTTAGGGGAAGCACTGAAAGTTTTAAAACGTAAAGCACTCATCCTAGAGCACATCAGCTTTTAGTAAGACATCACAGATTATTTTTGAGTTGGTAAGGTCAGAAGGACAATATTAAGAAAGCAAAGGGACCCTGGCCTGTCATCTTGAGTAACATAGGGAGCATCCACCCATTCTGCTGGGAAGTCAAGGGAAAGCCATTAAGCTGGCATCACCCAATATGACCAGCACTGGAGTCTTCAAAAATGTTATTTCTTTATACTGCTCACCATTTAACCACACTGCAGAGTCCTGGTATCTTAGTCCCATTGAAAAAGAAGAAAGCAAGGAAGAAGTACAGGCAAGACACCACACAAGAACAGAAGCAACAGTCTGACTTTCCATATGGCTAAAACACCTCCTGGAATGGGATGTAGGTTCAGGTGTGATGCAGAATAAGAATACACCAGGTAAGCAGTACAACGTAATTTGAAGTTGTCAGGTTTAATGAACAGGTACTTAAAAATGCCTGAATGATGCAAACAAAGCATTAAGGTCCATCAATTATAAAGAGATGACATAATCAATTTGATGAAGACATTAATTTGAGTAGGAAAAGGTGCAAGTCACATAACTCAAAACCGATGTCTTAATTAAGCAAATAAGCTACTTGATGAAATGCGAGGCACACTGAAGATTTAAAGCGGTACCTGGCCAGAGCTGATACGGCTTCTTTTATTTGTTTTAGTAGAGCTACAACAAATGTGAAAAGAAACAATCTCAATCCATACCACTTATATACATCTGACAAAGTTTTTGAACTCCCCTACTGAGACCCATTTATATCACAAATTTAACATTCTGGTCCTTGATTGCCTATGTCAGAATAGGAGAAAGGCTCCTCAATCACTTTTAGACCTTTAAAAAAGGTCTCAAGAGTTTAAAAAAAAAAAAGAAGTTTAAGAGTTTTCACTATCCCCAGGTTTCTGTTTCTTCCCTTAAGACCATTCAAATTGAACCTTTATTTTTATCATCTGTTCACTCTTAAACACTGCCTCTCTTTCTGCCTTGTGAACAGTCTGAGGACACACTGATCACATTCAGTTCGGTCTTTCAAAACACGCAATCCGAGAGCGGTCTACATGCGAGCTCACCAGCCAAAAGCTACGCTGAGCATTCAGAAGACGATACTCTGGAATAATTCACCACCTGGGTACTTTCACCCTGTACCAACAGTACTCATACACAATGTTAGCATAGTTCCCACCAGCTTTTCTGGCTCTAGCTTCCTCCATTAGACACATCTTATGCTACGGAAACACAAGGGTTTCCACTGCATATAAAAATCCACCCAACACCGGCTTGATCACTGTTCCTGCCTGATTGCAGACAGCACTGGGCTCAGTGCAAGGCACAATCCGGTTATGTGGGAGCAATTTCTTGGACCGGGGAGCAACTTTTTAGACTGTCCTGAAATTGTAGTCAGGCATTATAAGGACTTCTCTCCGAATCAAACACAACAACGGCCACAAAGAAAAGGGGAAGACGAGAAGCCTCAGATCACCATCACAATCCTGCCTAAGCATCCTGTCCTGCAAAGGAAGGCAACTCTCATCGGTTTGATTCAGCGTGGTTCTGCTAAAGGGCAAAACTAAAAAAACGAACTCATGCATTTTAGGGCTTCAAAACCACATAAACAAAGCAGGGCTTTATTAATGGGGACGCTGCCGACAGATGCAGGCACCACAAGAGCTATCCATACACAGGGATATGTGTATGGATATCACATTCAAAAGCTGAGCTGAAACTTTACTTTGCGTGCTGTCTTAAAACCATTCCGTAATTAAGCCCAGAGAGATAACAGACATTTATTGACAGTTAATACATCGTGGGAGCACTGCATTATTAGGCACAGGACCAGAGGCGTAAGGCCAAGTGCTGTTAATCTCCTAGTGAGTGCAGTAGCGCCTCAGATACGTACTGCCTGAAAAATTCTGGTGATACTGCCAATATTTTAAAAAAGGCAGAAGTCTTGATCTTGCACAGAAACCGATACACCAATGGACCCACCAAAATAAAAGCATAACGGAAAAAAACCCGAGACAATCCACCTAGTTTTGAACCCCACTTCCCCACATAAGGTGTGATACCTAAAAAAAGGAGTACCCTCCTTGGCCTTACCTCGTGTTTTACTTCAGCGGTGTCAGGTCTGATCTTTTGTGCTTGGCTAGAAACCTTTCCAAAATAAGTAGGAATGTCTATCAGCTTTTACCCAAGGGAAAGGAAGTGCTGAATATTCAATCATAGGTTTCCTTCCAAATGCTCTGCTTGTTTGTTTTAGGGAAGCCTTAGGAAGAGCATATAAAAGGGGTTTGAAATCCTCTGTGCAAGGCTGACTTCCTTCTCTGAAGGTCATCCTCAAGTCATTTCAGAACCATGGGAATAGCCAGGGGGGGATAAGCAGACCCCAAAGACACCATTCCTTCAGCTGTAACTAGGGCTGAACTAAAGACATGCCCTCGGCTGGAGGTTTGCCACTGTTTATGGACCCAGACAACCTGACCCGGGGAAGAAAGGTGTGGAAAGAAGTTCTTCTGGCACAAGTAACTCCAGCATAAGCTCTGCACAAGAAAGGAGAGCTCGTCTCTTCGGAAAGACCCTGCTAAAAGTGGTCAGGGTCATCAAGGTCTTAAGGAGAGGAACCTTCTTCCTCGGGAGAAATCCTAACCCCTGTTTTCAGAGCCGGTGCTGAAACTGGCATATTAAAACCGTTTGGTGTGGTTCTGAACCAAGACAGACCCTTCACAATTCATGGTCTGATCTTACTGAGACTATACGCTCAAATTTTTAGCGATGCATTTAGCAAACATTAACTATGACTGACACGCATATTCAGAGCAAATTTTGCTTGGGATCCAAACCGAAATTCATAATTGCATCAGCTCTACATATTACTCGGTACGTGTTGCAACCTGACTGAAGACTTAATTTTGTGTAAACCTGGAGAAAGACCCGGGAACCTAGCGGGAGCTCTGCCCAAGCGAAAAACGACGGGATTTGGGGCTCCTGTGCAGTTACGTGCCACCGCACGCCATCGTCATTCCAGTGACAGCTCGATACACCCTGTTTCTGTGAGTAAACCGAAACGCCACCCCCCAAAAAACCCCCAAGCAAGCAAGCAAGCAACAAAAAAAAGCGAAACAAACCCCCAAAGTCGGGCAGCTCAGGGACGAGCGGT
>NW_010263006.1:0-15522 GCF_000690775.1 Eurypyga helias
CCTGGCTGAACCCAGCACACAGGAATATAAACATTATTTTGTATAGAGCTGTAGAAGGTAACCTAGACAGTGGATTTCATGATAGCCTCCCAGATTAGTTGTATTCATGCCATTAAACTTTATGTCATTGTATAGGCTTTCCATATTAATGCGTTAAATTAATTACTACCATTTCCGTTCTGGCAGACCTACGGACTTGTTAAGATGCAGGCTCCAGCCCAGGGGGATTACAGCCGAATGCACTGATTTAAGAAAGCAGTTAAGGACATGTGTAGTTCTAGTCATCTGATTAGGTTCTTCCTTATATATGTCCATTTTCCAGAGTCATGAGGCTGGAGGATCTTGACCAGGAGGTAAATCACAGCCCCCAGTTAGTGTTCCCCAGCTATATTCTTATTGCTCTTAAAATTCTGCCTAAGAGAAAGAAAGGGGAAAAAAAAAAAAAAAAAAAAGGCAGTTGTAAGGTGGAATCTTGAATCCATAAGTTCCATTTAAACAGATGGGAACAAGAAAATGTTTTAATAGTCTCTTGCCATTAGAGTCTCCAGGCCTGCCACATTGCTGAGTGCTTAGTGACACTAGACTAACTTCAAACTGTACCTGGAGATACTCCTTAATTAAGCTACAAGAAAGCAAACAAACAAGCAAACAAAAAGGTTTGACAAGGTGCCATTCATGGTTTGAGAAATGCAGTCAAATTGTATGCAATGCTTTACTGCTTTGAACGCAAACATTTGGCTTCAAAAGCTGGAAATATGCTATTCTGTAAATCTTCTTATTAATTATATTTCATTTTTAGTTCAAAGCCAGCCGATTTATTTCACTCAACTTCATCAGCTCTGTAATGTTATTCTTCAGTTTTACTTTCAGTCTGGCTCTGACTGATAACATTTTCTGATCGATGAAAAGGCAGAGGTTGTTACCAAAAGTAATGGTACATTATAAAGCTGCCCTCGTCCAACAATTAACGGCATTTTATTATGTAATAAAGCCAGTGCTATTTTTTTCACTGCAGACATAACAACATTAATTCAGACACTAATTTGTACATGATATATTATTGATGGGGCAAAAATGCATTTGTTTCAAGCTGAAAAATCATATATCTTTTAATACATTAATAACCAGAGTCCTCGGGAGGTTATAATGTGATCTTTCTTAATTGAGACAAAATGTATGCAAAGCTATTGATTAGATTCAACTGTCAGAGCCATCCTTCCTGAGCTGGGTGGTATAGAAAGACATTAGCATGAACAGAAGGTAGAAACAACCTTCTGTTCTATACAGCATTAGAATAGCCAAGTGCTTACCAGCACTGCATTAAAAACCAAGATGAGTTTATTCTAACTGTTACTATCTAGTCTGAGAAATGCATGCAGAGGAGTTTATCACTGGCAGGAGTTTGTTACTGTTTTCAGGTGCACATGTGCTTCATATTGAAGACTGACAAGTGAACAAACACACCTGGCATGGTTAGCAGAAAAAAAAAATCTATGTCTTCTAAGAGCTCCCTGCACAGTTTTAGCCTTGTCCTTAGAAAAACACTTTTTGCACAGGGGGAACTTTATGTGGAAGTTATAAAGTTGTGCTGTGCCTGAGACTGGAGCTTTTCTGGAGCCTCCAGTGACATTTTAGTTAAACTGTAGACAGACCATAGCTGTGCAGATTTCCTTCGATTTTGATTCAGCTTCCAGTGGGGAGCCTGGAAGAGTACAGAGGATTTGAAAAAGTAGTACACTCTTACTGGAGACTTCTGAGATGTGAAAGCTATGAATAAGTACATGCATCAAGGATTTATTGTAAAATTTAGGAAGTCAAATTGATAGTTAGGTCTTTTAGGAATCTGAGCATCTGTTCATAGTTGCCACTAACTATAGTTACGGAGCTGTGTTGGTTTGATATGAGCTGGTAACATGAAAATCCAGCTTTGTAACAATAAGTTTTAAAAGCAAACAGGAATTATGGGAAGAAATATCCATGCTTCAGGTCTTTACTCATGAAAAAACTTCAGAGAATTAAGTACATTTTGGTTTCTGGTGAGGAGACAAGTAAAAGTCCTACTGCAGAGTGTCCACTTCTGAATCAAAGGTAATTTTTAGAGACAAGCTGCTGAATGAGATGGAGGACGAGCCTGATTCACTGGGATACTTTCTCTGTTTCAAAAGCTAGAATGATCCTCAGATCATTAGGGAGTTGCTTGCATCTGTCAATGATCCATCCTGTGGTAAAGACAAGGAATTTATAGCCTGGGAGACATTTTTTCCATTCTAAATTATTCTGTAGATCTTCACTGTGATCTTTGTCTGGTCACTAATTAGGACCCATTTCATCATCCCTTATGCTTTCCTAATGGTGATAATAATACATACCTTACAGGACTGCAGTAGGTCTTCATAACCTACAATCTGCAAAACACCAATAGTCCCTAAGTGAAAATACCTAGAGAAAAACAGGCTGTCATTAAGCGACTTTTAAATTAAACCAGATGGGACAGGAGAAAATATTAATGACCAAAACAACACTGCCCTGGCTCACAAGGGTATGGCCAAAGTGATCAATAAGAAACATCTTTTCCATTTCCAGAGTGGTCAGGGTATGAATGTATAAGAGAAGGCAAGACATAGATTTATAAAATCCCCAAAAGGTATGAATCCTACCTAAATTTGAGATTCAGAAGGGAAAAAAAACCTACCCTGTCTACTCTGGTAACAAATCATACTGATTTCTTTTTAAGTTGTTGTTAAAAATCAGAAGTAAAAACTAAAAATATAAAATATTTGGTTTAACTGTGAAAACAATTAGATCATGGTGGTATGCAGTGATAATGTTGCTGAGTTTTGCATCATTTATACTACCGGATGGCAAGCTATTTGTTGATAACTGCCTGCTGTTGTGGAATCCCCTGACAGAGGACCATATGTGCCGCAAAATCTCAGGCACTCAAGTGAATGATTGGAGATGTGCAGTTCAAAATTCCCTTATCAGTCATGCATTTGTTCATGCATTGTTTTTTTTTTTCTTTTCCTCATTCCCCCTTTTCACCTAAGTCTGCTTTGAAATCAGTTAAGTTCTTAAAATGTACTTAGGTAAAGAGAGAGACTGACTACCTACGCTGTCATGGGCACTGTAACAACCTTCTCCATTAAACGGAAAAGAGCTGAAAAAGCAATAATCAAGTTTTATCAAGCAAGCATCCAAGGTATTGGAAGAACAGGAGTAAAATCAGGTTGTTTGGAGTTGGAAGCAAATCCCAGAATAGCTGAGAAAAGACTTCTTCAAGAAGGGTTTGACTTTGCAGCTCTTTCTCCTGAGCACGACACGCATATGGTAAAAAAAGACACAAAATTGAAGAACTGCTTCAAAAAAGCTATTCACACGGAGAGCTGGGAGGCATTAAATGAAGTTGATTCCACAGCCCATGTTTGAAAAAGAGACCCAAAGACCCAGAAGGAAAGAGAAGTTTGTGACCAGCACCATTTAGGGCTTCAGTGCACAGGGCAGAGAGCCTTGTGTTTGAAGGGACCTTGCTCAGCCACTGTCTCTGAAGCTTGTTCTGTAAATGCACAGTGAATGTGGTATTTCACACCTAGTGTTCACGTGTGTATTGACTGTACAGGCCTCAGCAGTGACACCAGCTTCTGTGCCATGAGCACAGTGAGATCATCTTCTGCTTTTAATGTGGAATGCAAGAGGGTCCTAATTCTCCTCAGAGTGAGAAAGCCATGACTCTACATGCACCGAGTTGTGTGCTGCAGTCACATAGGCCAACTATCACAAAGGGTGTCTCACCTTGGAGCATTGCGTACTGGAAAGAGATTTCCATCTTGTATCTTAGAAACACTGCCCTTTTGAAGAGTCCCAACTCTCAGCTATCTGCAAGCAAAAAGAATAATTGAGGAGCTGGTCCCTGTGCAACTATGGTAACCTTGACACATTATGGAGAAAATTGTGTTTGAGTATCTGTGGGCAAGACTGGTAGCCAACATTGCCTGTTAGGTCTTTCTTCTTCCAGAAATCATAAATCCAGGTCTGGACATCCCAAAGTTTCACTACTCCATGCAATCAGACATCTACCTTGCAAATTGGGAATAGCAGGTGACACTGATCAGAGAGGATGCGCACAACTGAGGAAGGATCCAGAGCTGTACATGAATCATGTGGTGAAGGCACAAGCAACAGCCAGGCCTACAGCAGACAATGCAACATGTCGGTGTTTTTCAACCTTTCCCATGTTCAGCTCTTGCTGGAGACCCCCAGCATACGGTGGTGCAGCCCACCCTCTCAGCACTGTGGCAACTAACATGTGCTATGGAAAGTCCGATGACTTCTGGCTATTAGACTGAAATTGCCACTGGGACAATCTGACAATTGCTGTGGACTGAATTTGTTCATTCATGACTGTTGTCCATGATCCCCAATGGTTTTTTTTTACCTTCAACCCCTGTCTTTTTCTTACCCCTGCTTTTATGTTAACCGTACAATTTTTCCTAAAAATCGCTTATTCTTTCTAAAACTCTTTTAAGTCATGATTTTTTTCTTTCCTACAGTCATAGATAAAGGGCAATATTAATTTATCTGTCTGAACATTACATAGCTCTAGTCCACACTGAGACTCAGTTTGACTGAACTGCCAACAAACGAAAGAATGTGACCTTCTTCTTGCCTCCGTCGTAACACAAGAATGATTGATTTTAGACTTGTCCCCTTGTAAACGTGAAATTAAACAGCAGGACCACTTTGGAGGTAAGCTTGCTCTTTATAGGATGATAATTTCTTCCTCCGATCATCTCTTTAATCCTTGTCTGAATTTTTTCATGGGGACAGTATCACACCATAAGAATCATGGAGGACTCCGCAATGAAGATGGTACCCACACATTAAAAACGGAGCATGAGAAAGAAAGTATACCTGCCTACCTCACCTGCCACAATTGGCAACAGGTTGAGAGTTAGTTTTGAAAATAATTATCACTTTCCTCACGCAGGGCTTTGAACACAACATCTGGAACTCAATTCTGTGGCTAATAAGCAGCCACGGGGGATCTATAACACTCTGATGTCTTCTTTGAAGAAATGTGAAAAGGATTTTGGATAATAAATCCATCTGAGAGTTCACAATCACTTGGAGACCTTTTATAAATAGCAAAATATGATAAATTATTCCATTACCTGATTAACTAGAGCTTTGGTGAAAATAGGTTTTGGCATGGTGTCCTTTTTGGCTACAATGTGAGAATAAAACCTGATAAAGTAGAAGAAAAATTTTTAAATATATATGTTGTGGAAATAGATAAAAAGTTTTTCTGATGATAAGGCTTTAACCTCTAAATTTCTCACTGACTCTGCCAATAATACTACTTTTCAAAATGCCAGTGTTCAGCTTTTCCTTGATGCCAACAACTTAATAGGACACATCAATAAGAATTGTATTACACAAAATATAGCAAAGAACAGCAATTTCAAATGGAGACATAATGTTTTCCTGTGCTTGTCACGCATTTTCTTATTATATCAGCACACAATACAGCGTAATTTGGGTTTTAGTAGCAAACTTTTACAGCTAGATACTCATTTGAGGTAAATTTGAGTGGCATTCATGGAAGTATCATATGTTACTGCTTTATACATAAATATGGGAAAGTATGGTTTTAAGATTAACTCATGATATAAACAGACCATTCTGGGTTGTTTTAAAAATGGCTGGGTGAGCAACAAAGCTCATATGGCAAGCACAATGTCATTGACAAAATGTTAAATCTGTATGAAGATTAGATTCCCCAGCTATTTACAGTTTCATTTAGGACTTGTAAGTATTTAATATGCAACAAAAATCCACACTAAAGATTTAACGTAGTTGCAATAAAGATAACAACATAATTGTGCATACTAGTGATTCATAAATTATAAAAGAAAACATTATGATATAAAATAAGAAGTATTATGTTCCTTCTCCAAGCACTTTGAAATACAGATGGAACTGTGTTTTCCTCCCTCTTTGTTTATGAAAACAATTTCTGATGTTCTTTTCTTTTACTTGTTTGTTTGAAACCAGGATGATCCATGGCAAATACTTTTTGCCAAAACGCATTAAGCTGTTCACCACTTAGGTGCCCAGCAGCATGGTAAAGACAAGAGTTAAAAGCCATCCTGAATAAGAGGATATAGAGTTTTGTTCCACACAGTTCATCTTGAAAATTCACTGCTGAAGAATCCCAGAGTGCTAGTATCCAATATGTAGTGCAGAGTTAGTCAGCAATTCAGAGGAATTCATTTTGCAGTCAATTCAATCAGAAATGCTACCAGGGAGTAAGAAAGCTGAAGGAAATTGCATCGACCTTCACTAAGTAATTGACTGAACAGCAAATATTTCAGCATAATTCACTTAAATCATAATTAAACTTCCCAGACACAAACCCTTCTATTTTCAAAGCTGGTTTTATGGGCAACAAAATGATTCACTACCCCTTAATAAACTACCTACTTGAAAATACGTTTGTTTGTAACATACCCAGAAGCATCATCAGCTTATTATGTATATCTTCTTGAGCTAGAAGGGAACCTTGAACTCCTTTATGATCTTTATTTTGATCTGCTAATGTACATGAAAATCTTAGCTCCTTTTGGCTGAGGGTTTTCAAATACTAGGAAATTCAGCTGTAGATTAAGAGGCTAGTGTTGTCTGTGTGTAGGCGTCCTCCAGTGAGCTGAGTATCTGAGTTCTTATAGCCTAGCCTACCCCCTAGTTAATGCAATGTCTTGGGAGAAATTTAGCCCAATCCACAGTATCCATGGATTAGCTGGCCAGCTGAACTACTTTCCAGGATTCACTGACAGCAGTGACAGGTTTGTCACCCACAGACATATGAGGATACCTATAGGTAGATGGAAATGTAGATGCTTTTATCTAGAGCTGAATCTTTCCTTGCCATTGAACATGATTTTAAGTAGACTGTGAATTAAAAATAGAATAGTGCTTCCTGATAAACTCCTTGTGGAAATGCTTTTATTTTCTAATTAGGGTTTTAGTTTAAAATTAGTTTGAACCTTGTACAGAGGGACAAACTCTTCACAAGGTTCATCATCACTTTTCCTAAGCTGCCTGGCCAGCAGAAATATTCATGAACATTTATCCTAGCTCTTTTGTCTGGAAGCTGGAGACAGAGAGAGAGTAAGACAGGAAGTAATTGCTACAAAGGGAACAGAAATTGTAGATAGCTTCAAACACATTTAGAGTGGGATTTCTCCACTGAGGACTCCATAATAGGCTGGCACACAGCCTGGATTTAATTTAACCTAATTTCAGTGTGTAAAAATACCCACACTTGTGGTAGTCATGCCAGGTTTCCTGTATCACAACTGGAGAGACAGAGTTGTTGTTGGGGTGCAATTTATCTGAACTATATTAGGCGTCTGTATTAGGAGGCAAAGAATTGTTTTTAAAAATGTGTATTCCTCTCAACAGAATATGGTGGAGATTTGATCCAGGTGAATAGTTCATGTGTAGATAACTGGTCAGAGGTCTCCCTGACTCAGTACTGAAGGCCAAGGAAACAAGGTGAGTCTGTGCTAAAGCAAAAAAAGATCTGCAACACCGACTGACTGATTCAGTCACTTTCAGTTGAGTTAATAAGCAAGAACGCATATTCCAGTTTTAAAAAGAAACACACACCCCTACCAAAAAAAAAAAAAAATCAACAAAAAACTACAACCTTCCCTCCCCCTGCCCAAAAAAACACCACCAAAACCACAAAAACCAACACACACACAAGAACACCCTCCAGCAAACTCTTCCAGGACAATGTTTTCCATGTAAGCACAACCTCTATCAGATTTTGTCCTATGACAGACAAAGAACTAAAATACTTCACTATCCTAGTGCAAAGGTTCTCCTCACAGATTTTCAAAGACAGATAGGCTTCACACTGATCCTGTTGCAGGACAAATTCTGTTACAATTTCTGGTACTGTTACTTCCGGTATTTTTCTTCCAGTTCTTCTGAGCATTCTGTCTAGCCTAATATATCTGTATACTAGCTTCCCTACATCCACATCACAGTGAAAAAAAAGTAAAAGATCAGGAAAGAGATAGAAATTATCTTCATCCTAAATAATGTCTCTACAAATTTAGAAAAAAAAATGCCTGAGAGAAGGAAATGGCAGATTTAATTTTTTTTTTTTTTTGCTTTAGCCCATATTACAAAGAAATTGCTTTATTTTGTTCCTTTTTAAAATAATGTTTTCTCATGAGCTCCATTCTTTCAGTCACATTGATTGTGTACCCTTTATTCACACTCCTGCAGAGATTACTCTGCATTCAGAGAGAGTGAACAAGTTAGCTTACAATACAGTAACTTACAGTATGCTTGCCACCTGAGTAAATATACATCTTTCAAGTGAAAATCTGGTTTTAAGCACTACAGCAATTATTTTTAACCTCCTCTTCCGCAGTCAATATTATTCACACATGGCACTATCACAGAAGGACTGACAATGGAGTCACTAAGCTGAACTAGAAAGGCTGCTGGTATCCACAGAGCTGCTAACAACCAGGATATTCAAAGGTTGTGGTTCACAGCTTTCCTAAGACTCAAAATACATGTTCTGTATGATAATATCTGATAGAAGTACTCACACATGAACCACAGAATATGAGATACTTCCAGATACGTACCAGGAAGGTTCTGTGAGACAAGCAGGAGGATACGAGGGTGGATTCTAGACCAATTCCTGTGTGTCATGGACAGGACAGAAGGTTGTAACAAGTTAGGTTTGCAAGTCAGATAGTTCAACTGGGTGCCAAGGTTCAGCCCCAGCTCCAGAAGCTGCATGATTTCACAGAGCATGTTCATATCTCTCTGTAGAGCAAAGCAGAGTGATTTATATGAGCAAACATTAATCATGTTTACACCATGCTCTGCAAGTGTTAATCTGTCCTTCTCCTACCAGGGTAGTCACAGGGGGATGTATGTTACCTACTTACTCTCAGTCTTTGGGTCATTAAGTCAGTATATGGCCATTGCTGAACCTTTAGACAGTTTTTCAACCAACAAAAAGCAAAGAAGTCAAATACACACAGTAAATCCTCTCAAACCACTTTGAAAATCCCAAGGATAAAAAGACCTTAAGCTTTGTTTTGCTTGTTGTGTGTTTTCAACTTCTAGATTCCTTTGGGGTTTCTTCTTCTTTCTCTCCCTTGTGCATTCTTCACCATAAACCAAGTACTGTAATCAAATGTTAGAAGCTAGAAGAGGCTTTTTGACAACCTATTGAGAATGAAATGAATAATTTAAGATTTACAATAGCTTTAAATTAGTTTTTCATGTTGTAGGGTGTAAACTACATTACAGAGGGGGGATTTGTTCTCTTTCTGTTTCCTTGCAATGAAATGATACAAAATCCTGTCTCATATATTCTTTGTGTTAATTGGGGATTTAACTGTTGCTTTCTGTGATTACAGTGCTGCACATCAAAGCCCTTAAAATCCATTTTAATTGTGCTGAGTGGATTTGGTCAATTACACTAGTGCTCTTTCTATTAATAAGCATGTGAAAGGAAGCCTATTCTGTATGTAAATTAATAGAGCTAATCAGTTGTCCTCCCATTGCAATACAGATGACAGAATTTGGCAGTCCCTCAAAAGGAAGTAAAAGTTTGATGGCTTCTGTCCAGGATCACATTTTTGCAGCCTACACACAGAGAGGAAATTGAGGTTATATCTACATCCTGTTAAAAATTCCAGAATTTATCTGGTCACCACCTAAATATCATATCATTAGTGCTTTTATTTGGAAGAAATCACAGAACGGGTTTTTTTTTTTCTAAAATAGAATTTACCTGTCCTATTCATGATGAGACCCTATATCTTGCTACTGACAGACAGAGAGGAAGACAATCTCTGCCCATATCTAAGAAAAGAGGAAAAATAAATAGATCAAAACAAGGTAAAATAAGAACAGAGATTATATTGCTCAGTGTAACAGGGTCTCATCAGTCTATCTATTACTACTACTTAAGGATGTATTTTGCTTATAACACAACAAAGAGCAGTTTAAGAAAAAAAGATATTATTAAATTTAAAAAGTAGTTTTTCACAAAGAAGTAATTTGCTCAATGTTTCTGAGATGCTTTTTCTATAAATTAGAAAATCACCACAGGACAAAGTACAGTGGTGTTTGTTCATAAGGTGAGCAGGTCAGTGGTGGAAGTAAGGAAGACAAGCAGAATGACAGGTGTTACACTTCATATACTGAATGAAATATAGGCAGCAAGAGAAAATCTTTCAACATTGTAAGACATTTACTATTGAATTCAATTAGAACATCGTTAAGACAGCATGGAGTGCTTCAGAAATCCTCTTTTCAAACCTTTTCTTAATTATGAGGAGAATTATGGTTTTCTATACTCTGGAAGTGTAACAAACGTCACTGCGTTTGGGCCCTTCTTTCCTTACACAACTCAAGCTCCCTGCCTGTGTCGTCTCAGGATGGGATTTTATTTTCTAAACATAAGCATTTATAGTCCAATTGAAGTTTTCAAGATACCAACATGGCAATAAATGAAAGACTTATAAGGGACTTAGAGTACTCTGGAGAGATAGTTAGTTGCTGGGTAGGACAACTATTACCACAGAATCACAGGATGGTTTGGGTTGGAAGGGACCTTAAAGATCATCTAGTTCCCCCCCCCCTGCCATGGGCAGGGACACCTTCCACTAGACCAGGTTGCTCCAAGCCTTATCCAGCCTGGCCTTGAACACTTCCAGGGATGGGGCATCCACAGCTCCTCAGGGCAACCTGTTCCAGTGCCTCACCACCCTCTCCAGGAAGAATTTCTTCCTGATGTCCAATCTAAATCTCCCCATTTTCAATTTAAACCCATTACCCCTTGTCCTGTCACTACAGGGCCTTGTAAAAAGTGCCCCGCAGCTTCCTTGTAGGCCCCCTTCGTCTGTGTTTATACGACATAATTCTCCTCTTCCTTACAATTGTACAAACCGTGTGTCATTGTGTTAACCCTTCTCCACTGAATGCAGAGGGAAGGGTGGGGTTGAGTTCAGATGGAGACAACTTTGTATATTCTAGGCCAAGTTTAAGGAATTTCACCTACAGTGGCTGTTTTGGTAGACACGTACGTTCAAGACAATGTGCACAGAATGTGCTGCTGCTATGTCTGAGCTTTCTATGTGTCTCACAGATCAGATTAGAGCTACTAAATTGTAACTATCAGAGAAGCTACACATAAAAAAATCCAAGCCATATATAAAAAAATTCTTCAGATTCTGGTCAGGTAAATTCTATGGACAGAAAAGTAGAACATAGCTGTGAAAACTTGGTTGTGTGACAACTCAGGGTGTGATATTTGTGGCTGCAATACTATGACCTTAACTGGAGTTTAAGTCCAAATTTCTGAAATAGAGGAATATCAGGACTCAGATAACTCAGAACTAAAATGAGGGAGATGCATAGGAGAAAAGTTATAATTTAATTTATGAGTTTAAATGCCGTGCTGGATTTTCGGTCACCCTCCAGTACTGACCCTGCTTCCAGAAAAGGAATAGATTGTAAAGGCTATGCCACTGGCAGTTTCAGGGTAACTCAAAGCATTATCATGCTGTTGAGAATCTATATCTTATCTTGTATTGACATGCAACTAGTGTGAAAGAATGTCATTTGCATTCAGCCAGCAAACATTAAGCAAGAATTGAATTGGGGATGACAGGTTCTGCTCTCTATAAGCTTAGAGAGTACCTTCTCCTATACAAATACGTACAGGAGATCTTCACTGACTCGTAATTCCTCCATTTCGATTCTGAGCAGACCTGATTTCTAGTCAGATTCACCGAGGTGCTGAGTATGCACAACTTACCTTAAAGTCCACCGAGACAGATAGGCTAACCCAATCCACCTCAGCTGCAGGTTTTGTTGGCTTGCTGAAATATCTTGCTATTCTGTAACTCCTATTTCAGAAGCAGCTAAACTTCATCAGAGTTAATCAAATCAGCAATTTGCACAATAATATGCAAAGACTATCAGGTAAATCTAATTTTTTTCTTACTCAATAAAAATTGCTGCCCAATCCATTCTTTATTTTTGTTAGCTTCACAGTAGTTTCATTAAAAGATCTGATGCTTGTGACCAGTGCTTGATAGACAGCTCTCTTCTTTCCTGTCTCCTTAACAAGGTGTAACGTTAAATAAACCAGAAGAGTAGGACAATGTTATGGACTAACTTATGCTATGAAAAAGAGAAAATCCTATGTGCAGTTGAAGCTACTGGAGTAGGTTTTCTGTAGGACATGAAGTTCTAATTAGAATTTTCTTAAGATAAAAGTTAAAAAATGCAACAAATGAAAACTTGAAAAAGCAGCAGTTTCCTGAAGCAGAGAAACAAAATAAAAATAAAATATTTGCAGAGCACGGCTCCCTCAGAACGTCATTTATTTGATGATATCCAGGAAAAGCAACAGCTCCCTGAAAAAATGCAGTCAGTAACATCATCGCATACAAGGATCCTGATCACTGACAGCAGCAACTGAGTTAACACGTAATTATAAAGATAATATTATTGAACCCACTCAAGCCTGATAAACAGTTGTAATTCCATTCAGGTCATGAAGATGGATTTTAGGATCCTCTTCACTCAATTTCCTTTTCCTGTTACTGTGGTTGATTTTATTGAAGTTAAACTACTGTAAAACTAGGCTCATGCAGAGCAACTTAGGCCTCAGTATCATTGTTCCTCCCTGTGATAATTGTTTCCATAATTGTTCTTGTCATTGTAGTAGATGGTCTGCAAAGAATTAAAGGAAAAAAAAAAAGGTTGTGTCCTTTCCTGCTACTTTATAAGGCATGATGATAGCTTCATAAAATTTTATTGTATTACTATACCAAGACCATAATACCATTCCCATACTTTATTACCACGCCAAGAGCTGGAAGTTGAACTCAGTCAAATTCAACATTGAAATAAGATGTAATTTGCTACCACTGAAGGCAAAGAAACATAGGAATGATTTGTTGGGAGCGCTAAAGAAATAGAAGGGAAATGACCCTGCTCCTGCATTCTTCAGAATCTCTCAGCTCCTCTCAGGTCTCAGAGACACAATTATAAAACTTTTTAAAAGAATACTCTTGAGCCATAATCTGGGAAATATTCTTTGGCCCATACCTGTCATGGAGGTCTGCATGTCTACAGTGATTGTTCTAGCCTCATATCTACAGTTCACAACCCACAAGTTTGCTGTCTGTATTGCCCTTTCTGTCTTCATGCTTGTGAGACCATGATAAGACAGGAGCTACAAAATGACCTCAGGTGTAAGAATTTCCTGCAGACCTAAGAATAAATTTACATAATTTCATTCTTGGAGGGCTAAAGGGGTAGGTGCATGTGCCTTGTTATCTCCACTATATCAGTGGAGAGGTCCACCTATACGAATGTTGTTGTCAACTCTCGCCAAAATTATTTATGTAAGGAAGTAAGCAAAAATAAGGCAAAGAAATAGCGGTGCTTCAGTGTTCTGCTGTCTTGCAGTTAGCAATTTGCCACACTGGGACTTCTGAATCACCAGTTTCACCATAGTTCTATGCACAATAATCCTTCTTTCTGCAGCACTCAAGTAGAAACTCAGTTGTCTTCCTGCTGTTTCTTGTTCATTTCTTCAAACTGCCCACCTGATAGAATCAGAAAAAATTCTTTATTGCCTCAATATGAAGATCTTGGTAGACATCTTTGCTTTTGTCTGTTTTTTAAGATACGTTTTCTCTACTCAAATGGGACATTTTTAACTTAATTATTTTATATCCTTAAGGTCTTTGGCATTACCATCGGCTGGTGTCTCCCATTCTGTACATGTGTTTTCTATTTGACCAAACTAAAATGTTTAGTTTAACTGTGGACTTGACCTAAGAAGGCTGGATGAAAATAATGGATTGTGACAACTAGTGGTACAATTGGTCCTTTCTAGATGTAAATTCTGTGACAATGTTCTAATCTTGTTCTGATTCTGTATTGGGTTTACATGGCAAGGTTTTGGTAGCAGGAGACTGCAGAGGTGGCATCTGTGAGAAAAGCTCAGGAGATGCCCCCATGTCAGAAAGCATGGGTTCCAGCCAGCTCCAAAATGGGCTTCCTACTGGCCAAAGCTGAGGCCATCAGCAACAATGGCAGTGCCTTTGCAATAACATATTGACAAAAATGTAAAAAATTATGCACAGCATCCGAGAAAGAGAACAGTGAGGAAAGAATGAGAGAAACAGCTCTGCAGACACCAAGGTCAGTAAAGAAGGAAGGGGAGGAGGTGGTCCAGGTGCCAGAGCACATTCCCTTGCAGCAAGTGGTGAAGACCATGGTGAAGCATGTTGTTTCCCTGCAGCCCATGGAGGAGTATGTCAGAGCAGATATCCATGCTACAGATCATGAAGGACGAGAGCAGATGGATGTAGGAAGCTGCAGCTCATGGACAGGAGCCCACACAAGAGCAGGTTCTCTGGCAGGATTTGTTACGCCATGGCGATCCAACACTGAAACACCCCATTCCTGAAGGACTGCACCCCATGTACTGTAACAGTCCATGAAAAACTGCAGTCTGTGGGAGGGACTCAAGTTGTAGAATCACAGAATCATAAAATTACCATAAAAGAACCTGAAGGGGCTGACAAGAAAGCTTGGGGGGACCTTTAACAAGGGCCTGTAGTGAAACAATAAGGGTTAATGGGTTTAAATTGAAAGTGGGGAGGTTTAGATTAGATATAAGGAAGAAATTCTTCCTGGAGCGGGTGGGGAGACACTGGAACAGATTGCCCAGAGAAGCTGTGGATGCCCCATCCCTGGAAGTGTTCAAGACCAGGCTGGATGAGGCTTGGAGCAACCTGGTCTAGTGGAAGGTGTCCCTGCCCATGGCAGGGGGGTTGGAACTAGATGGTCTTTAAGGTCCCTTCCAACCCAAACCATTCAGTAGTTCTATGATATCTTCTTTATGGCAAATTCTTCATGATTTATGAAATGTCCTTCATGTAAATGGATTGAAAAGTTATACAGCTGAATTGATGTAAGGAAGTTCTCTGCTTCTGATTCTCAAAACATGTCCTCATTAGGGAAAAACCTTGAAAAACTATCAAAAAATTGTAAAACCTGGATTATTCTTCTTCCATTCTACACCACCTGATGAAGAAACTACCCCATTTCCACATGCTACAGTGCCTCTAAACTCAACCCCCAGCTTTCCTAGCTGTAGGTCATGTTCCAGCTTCCTCTTCAGATTCTTTTCTCCCAAGAACTCAATGCAGCTAGGATGATTAAAACAAGGTTATTTGGAAAAAGAAAAAAAAAATAATTGGAAAATAAAACCCTTGAATAAACAGTTGCAGTCACCTTTATATATCTAAAGGGAGTTGCAGAGTTCACAACACACGCACAGTAAGTCCTTGTTTTTGCAGTTCCCCAATAGAGTCAGTTCCAATAAAAAAGAAAAAAGTCTGAAAGCTTATGACTGGCATGGCCCTTTGCGAAATACTCTGCCCTGTGTGC
>NW_010263006.1:15544-35499 GCF_000690775.1 Eurypyga helias
CAAGGATACAGGTCCCTGATGTTCCCTGCTTGTCCCTGTTCCACCTGTCAATATTATTCTGAAAGCTGAGCAAATGCAAAAGCAATCAGTTCTTAAAGTCTATATCGTACCTTCTTTTGCACAATAAACAGCATTTTTGATGTAGGCAAAAAGAGAGAGAACAAAAAAACCCTTTCATCTTCTTCCATAAAAGCCCCATCATAACTTCTTTTTCATGTCCTTTTTCTTTTTTCCCCTCTGCAGTCCCTGGAGAATCAGCACAGTGTTTTCTTCATAAACAGATCTCCACACAGACTTGAAAATGTCACTGCTAACAATGAATTATCCCAGATGTGCTGAGAGCACTGTGGTCATCAACAGTTCTTTCTGTAAGCCCTCAAGGATCTGAACCACTGATAAAAAGGAAAGAAGGGGAGAGCAGGATTATACAGTAAATAAATTTGACTAGTATTAAGAATTTAACATCCTGGTTGGCACAATCAACTGGCTAATGCAATGCATCAGGCATGGGCTGGTTTCCCGTACAGTTTACTCACACTCTACTATGTTACTCTGTCAGTAGCTACCATTTGCAAAAAACACTAAATTATGGGTGACAGTATCTAATAGATTTATCAGACTGAGGAGTTTTGTTTTCAACCTAAAGGTAGAAAAATCAGTTCATTTTAGAATTCAAACAACTCAGTGTTTTGAAGTTTGTCGTACTTCCAGTTAATTATTGGCAAGCATTGTTACCAGCTTAAGAAACCGGATAAATGGGAAAATATTATCAATATAAATGTGTATGTTTTAGATACACTATTGCAAGCTTCAGCTGAAGCCGCAGGAGTTAGATAACATTTTAAAATTTAAAGGCTGTAATTCACAATTATCTATTCCCTTAAATCATTTACTTGCTTAAAAACAGACCATTAAAACACTTAATATAGTCAAAATGTCAGCTTTGAACTAATAGAAACCGCTTTGATTGTTACTGTATTTTTTTCCAGAACACATTATGGAATTTCGATAATTTTATTAATTAATAACGTCCATAGTGGTGGGCTCTGTAAAAGCCCATCTACTATTTCCTTTTTACAGATGGAGAAACTGAGGCAAAGTGACCTGCCAGGGATAGTTTCTTGGTCAATAAATAGATCCAGGAAAAGGAAACACATACCTGAAATACAGTCTAGGAAATGACCATAAATATCACAAAGATGACTGGCTAAGCCTTTTTTTTTTTTTAATATTGACACTTCTTTTAAAAGAGAACATTAAGTTTAGACATGAAAATGATTACATCACAGAGGAATAAGAACATGAAGTGCAGTGTGAGGTCCATTTAGCTCCACTGGGGACTCTTTCCCCACAACAAATAGCAAGAGAAAACAAAGTTGGACTTAAGGGATAAATAAAAATAGAATGACAGCAGAATTTTAGGAACAAAGTCAGAAAGAAAAAATACAGAAATATATGCAAAACAAACAATTGAAAACTCTCTGTAAGTACATTTTTAGTAAGAGAATAAACCAAGAAACAATGACTGCTGTACAATGGTTCTATCACTACAAGGGAGAAATATCTGATGCCTTTTGCATCTGTCTGCTGTTAAAAAGTTAAATGTAGTTAGACATTTAACACAATCAGGCAGGAAGAATAAATTTAATACTTCTTAGAAACATCGGTACTCTCTCATGTGCTGGGCCCAAAAATCTCCTTTCTTTAGTATTCAGAGAACCATGCTGAGATTTCATAGAAAATGAGCAAAATTCTGAAGGACAGAAAGAAGAAAAATGAAGTGTCCACATTTAAAGTAGTAGAAAAGGAGGACTAGAGGAACTTAAAGTCCCAGGAAAGTACCATCATAAATAAACTATTTGTAAATACTTAGATGAGAACAGGGACAGATGAGAACAAATTACAGCTAACATGACTTTCTCAAGAACTAATCATGTCAAATAAATAGACTTTCCTTCCCTGGCAGGGTAACAGGCTTTACAGACAGGAAAAAAGCAACAGATAACCTATATCTCGATTCTCGCCTGGCTTTCATGCTGTTTGATATACTGTTCTCAGAAGGAAGCTTAGGAAGGGCCTGCAGCTTGAGTATAAAGGTGGCTGGAAAATCATGTGCAAAGATTGCTATATAGCTACCAATGGTTTGCCTTGAAAGTGGAATGATGCATAAGGTGGAGTTCCCGAAGAGTTTGTCTTTAGCCTAATACTCTTACATATCTGCTCAAAGAATACAGACTGTGATATTAAATACACAGATGATACAAAGCTGCAAACACATTGGAAGGTGGGATTAAAATTCCAAAGGGAGAACTTGTTTGGAGAAGAAGACAAAAAAAAAATCCCTGATGTAATTTAATAAGATCAGTTAGAGGACATCATTATAACCAATCACATAAAACCAGATTGAAATTACAACAGCTTAAGTAACTAGTAACCCAGGAAAAGTGTTTGGGTTCTGGTGGATCAGAACCAGCTGTATATATGTGAATGGCGTAGTGAAATATCTACATTCTCATGTGTGGTATATAACATGCATGAGTTAACCCTTCCGCTGCACTCACTGCTGATAAATTCTCTAATGAAATGTTGTGTTCAGTTTTGAATATTGAACATAAGGAGAAGTATGGGTGAATTAGAGACCACTGAGGGGAAATTAAAAAGTTATTAGTCATGACCTATAAGGAAATACTGAACGAATAGTAATATTTTTGTCTAGAGTACAGAAGGCTGGATGTTCAAGGCCAGGCTGGATGAGGCTTTGAGCAACCTGGTCTAGTGGAAGGTGTCTCTGCCCATGGCAGGGGGGTTAGAACTAGATGATCTTTAAGGTCCCTTCCAACCCTAACCATTCTATGATTCTATGATTCTAAGGCTGAGAGAAAACATCATAAACGTCCTCAAAGCCTCAAAGTACTGTATAGGGATATGATACCCATGATAGATAGGACGTAAGTTAAGGGCTGAAACAACAACCAGAAAAAAAATAAGTTTAGACACTACAATAGGTCAGTGAGGATAGTGATGCAATGGAGGAGATTTCCTGGCAGCATTTGGAACCCCAACCATCAGCTAATTTTAGGAATAAATTAAACAGACATCAGAATAATATAGGAATAGCTGATCACACCTTGGGGCAGATGGATGGACTAATGATTTTCTGCAATTCTTTTAAAGGAGTATTTTTTTGTGACTCTGAGGAGGGGAAACACTTAAGAGGAAGCTTCCAATGTCACCTCACTTACTAGGAACTTTTGAGAATCCAGTTCAGGATGTAAAAACCTGATTCTGGGTTTCTCTTCTTAATCTGGTAAGGCAAAGATTTTATTATAGGTAACACCATAATCAACTAAAAAGGAAAAGCTTCGGAGAATATTTTTTCAAATATTCAGATGAGAACAATTGTTTCCAGTATAGCTCTTCAACTACTGAGATGAATACTGAATATCCAGCTGTTGATTTCCCTTCCCAAAGGGTATTGGCGTATCCTTGAAAGTGCATCCTTGTTGAGCCTAGAGATGCAATTGTATTTGCAGCATTTCAAGTTGCCTCAGAACTATACTGCTGCATTTCACTATCACCATCCTGTTTGTGAGAATGAAAGACATTTTGGCTTCAGGGGCAAGATCTCCATATGAAGTCTGCTCTCATGAATTTTTCTGTGACAAGACGTTAATGGCTCCTGAGACCTGTGGAATTCAAATCCATTTATAAAGTCTGGAAGTTTGGGGCTGATGTTCACATATTTCGCCCCTTCTTTGCTCCCACCTGGGACTCTACATCTCAAACAAGGACCTGGCTGTTCTGCTGTCACTGTGCCTTGATTTAGTCAGTCAAAATTATATCATTTCTTTTCATGACTATCTGTTTTCAGCTCCCTACATAATTTCTGAGCTTATTTGCAATAGGAGAAGACTGTAAATTTAAAAGCTCTCCATTCCTGGATGTGTCTTGGACTGTTCTGACTACACAAAAACCCTCAGTGCCCTCAGTTCACAGGGAGAGACAACAGTAATCGACACATGGAGATATTTTTATTATCATTCTCTTCAAATATCTGTGTATGAATATCACACAGCACAGATGTAGCTCTAAAAATAAATATTCCTTGATGAAAAACTCTCCCATTGATAACTGTGTATGGTTTGTGTTTCAGGATTTTTTCCCCCCTTCTTTCTCCCTTAAAGTAGAACTGAAGAGTGAGATTCTGTGCCAGGAACAAAGATTGTGCCAAATGGTTTCCCATGCTAGAGTATATGCTTAAGCTGAGAAGAAATACCAGAGTGTGCTGCACCTTCGTTAACACTTTCAACTTGACAATATTCTCTTGCCATTCACTATACCACCAAGAAGGCTGGATAAAAATCTAATTGATTTAGCATGGCCAGTGTTGTAAGTAACCTTGGAGGTAAACTTCCTGCATACTTTGAACCAGCATCCTATGTGTCAAAGCTTGAGCGAAATGTTTACCTAGGTAACCTCACAGGCGAGAAATATGCAGAGATAGAAATCACAGGATAGATGAAAACATAATACTAGTAACTGTTGTGACAGGGCTGTCTGTTGCAGAAATGCTATGTGACATATGAATGAATGAATGAATGAATGAATGAATGAATGAATGAATGAATGAATGAGACATACCATGAAAGAATTTCACGTCTTGTCTTCTCCTGTTATCTTTATGCCATCTGTCTGGGACCAGACACTAATTTTTTTTTTCCCCCTACATTTGGTGATGCAATTTCTTGGAAAAAATATCAGTGGAGCTGCACTTAAGTGTCCATCCATCACAGAAAGACTAGCGAGGGGAAGATGGAGCCATGGCCGGCCAACCAGACAGGAGACATAAGGCCTCTAAATGTCTGTGAAGGTGATTTCAGAGACTTCTGTAGGACTCATCCTTTCATTGCGACAGATAAAATTGATCAAATGGTTTGGACTCAAAAAATGGTCTTTGTTGCCTGAAAGGCAAACAGAAAACAACAGTTCCATAGCTCAGGTGGAAGTACCTTACAGACCTCTTCCTTTGAAGAGGAAGGCACAGAAATGCTTGTGTAGCTGGGTTTGTTGTAAAATGGGGGTGGAGGATTATAAACTACTTTAAGTTATGCAGAAAAAATGAGAAGCATGATTTGGTGGTAACTTCAAAATCCTATTATGGGAAAGAGGAAATACAATCTATATGTAAAGCCAAGAATTTATTGTTGATATAATTGAAAACTTAACAGGCTAATCAGAGAGTTATTATTAGCCTATGTGTAAACATTAATAGATAAATAAATAAATAAATAAATAGGCTAAAGAATGCTACAGTCAGAAAAGGTCTCAATAGTAATTAAATACTTAAGATTGTTATGAATATTGTCCCTATAGGGTACCCTTCCTCCTGATGTTATGTTCACCTTTCCACTGACGTCCAGGCCCTGGAGTTCATAGCTTCCATCTGGTCAGTGGTGGTGTGAAGGGTGTACCACAAATTGAAGGTGTACCACACATATTGATAGCATCCCAAGTTCTTCATTTGGAAGATTGTGATGCTAATGATGATGTCTTCTTCTTCGTACTTGGAATCTGCTCGGGTGGTTTTATGTTTACTAATACACCTTTACACTTTGTTTTTTCTTCATTGGTTTGCATGTTTCTGTTACATGCATATTTAATACATATATACTGTTTTACGGATGTTTCATACTTATTCTTTGATGTCTTTGTTATCCCTAAATCTAGTTTTGTCCAGCTCCTCCTGGTCTGAATTTCTTTAACTGATCAAGGCTGAGCTGTTTACCACCTTGGGGTTTCCACTAGCTGTCTGTACCCCATGTAGCTAAAACAAGTTAAAACAAAGTTACTGTCACATCAGGAAAAGTTCAGACAGACCAAGCCTGACAAGCTTCAGTCCCAATACCTTTCAAACTCAGGGCAAAGCCTGTGATCTATTACCAGCAAAGGGCAAAACCATATTGCTTGGCTGCAGGGATGCAGTCTCTAAATGTGCTTTTTTTTTTTTTCCAAAAAGGCTTACACACTATTTAAGCTACATTGATGACAAGCTAATGATCTCTATTAATTATGCCCATATTAAAAGGGTCCCACTTTTCATATTGCACATGTTCTAACTGCATCATCTGCTCTCACATTTAAGCAGTTCATGTTCCTTCCAAATGAGCTATAGCATGAATTACCCATTATTGAGAATATACATCTAGACATCCAGTTTTATAGTCATCCATTCTCGTAGGAGCTGATAGCAATGACCTTGGAATTCTCTGCATAACCTGCAGAATCAGTCTTAGAGTGCAAATAAATACTGTAAATTAATAAGGTCAACTTCTACTTTTCTGGCAAGGCAAATGAAGGGAGAGACCTTAGGAAATGAGTGACAGCATGGGCATATGGGTACATAAACCAGTCAGTGGGAAGCTGTCTGTGTGGTACTTATTAGCGGATGTTTTCCCTCATTTACAATACCAGACATGTAGACAAGCATTTGAGGAAGGTTGAGTTCGTAATCTTGACACATTCTCCCTAATCTGATACTAATCTGATACTATTTCTAGTATCAGATCTCTAGAGAAAGTAAAACCACCACCAAACCGAGACCACTTTGTGTCAATTAGTTACATACTGGCTTAACTTAGACTATAGAACTCCTCCATTTGGCCTGCTGTGTTTACCCAGAGGTAGATAATTGAGCACTCAAGTGCCCCAGTCACTGTCTACTGACAGGTTGAGTCTCAGTAGATGGACGGTAAAGACCCAGAATCTAGTCCCACCAAACTTTTGTATTTCTTGCTATGTTGAGATTACAGGATTTAATTTTAAAATGCATATATATATTAAAAAAAAAAAAAAAAAGTTACCAAATCTTCCTTGATGACTTACATCAATATGTTCAGTAAAAATTTAAATTTCCAGCATCTGTTTTGGACTAGACACTGCCAGATAACAAACAGCGCACTGGTGAGTCTAATAGTCTTCATACTTGTCAGAAGATGTTACATCTTCCACATAACTTCCTTTGTAACTGCAGAACCACAGACTTCTGAAAGTTATATGGGAGGGACAATTAGATTATCTAAAGTCTTCCTGTTACTGTTGGGATTGTTCTCTGTCATATGATTTCTTTTCCTTTTTCTGGTCCAATTTGTAATGGGTTGAAATGTTCATTTTATCTGTTACTTGTATTGAGGGATGTCTAGTCTAATAGATAAATCTTCTGCCTCATGCTTCTTGTTGTATACCTCAGTCTCCCAGGACACATTATTAAACTGTTAAATGGTAGATTGTTATTCATGAAAATATTTGTGTGATGACCATATTCTTTTATTCTTTGCACACAGGAGAATGACTTTTTTGATTGCTACTGTAATCTACACAGGTTCACTGGTCACTTAATTAAGTTGGTTAAAAACTACTCATGTTTTGGTAATGTTAACTTTTTTGCTCAAAGTAACAGTGAAGAGCTTAATAACAGCTTTAATCTCTTTGACTCAATGATTTCTGTGGTTCTTTGGGTATCCACTACTTTACCTATTTTTATATAATGAGATCCTCAGAAATTACTAGCATTCCAGCCATAACCTAAAGAAGACCAATCCAGTAGAAATTCTGGAAATACTGAATTAGCTCATCTACCTGAATGAATTATGGTCTCTGATTCCATGAAGGGTTAGGAAAGCTATGTTCATACTGTTCACTCCAGCTGCCTAACTCAGGTGTTGTGCCCTATATGATGTCTGCTGACAAGGCAGCAGACTCCCTACAGTCCAGTGCCTTGAGATTCTGGGTCTCTGCACAAAGAGTAGAGTGAAATTTTCATGAAAACTGAGCAAAGTGTTTGTGGTGGGTATAATATAGAAGCTCAAAATAGTAGCTTACAGAAGGAACCTCTGGAGATCATCTACTTCAACCCCCTTGTTCAAGCAAGGTCAGGTTAAAGCACATTGCTCATGGCCGTGTTTAGTCAGATTTGTATGTGTATCTCCAAGGATGGAGTCTCTACAACCTCTCTGAGCAGACTGTTCCAGTATTCCAAGATCCTCACAATAAATTTTTCTTTTTCTTATGTTAAAATATGTCTGCCGGAGCTTTTCCAAATCCATTTCAAATAGAAAACCCGTTTATAATGTGCTGCATTATGTCACCATTTCATCATTTAGCATTGCTGCCTTGATTCCATCCTGAAAAAAAAAAAAAGAACAAAACCTGCCTTCACTCATGCAATAGAATGTCTTCCTAGAAATTCATTTTCTCATGTCAAAGCTATCCTAATATGTCTTCTGATGAAATCATCAACTAGCTGGGACTTGCTTCTGGGTTTGGTACATGAACTTTAGAGATATATGACCCTTGGTGTTCAGTGAGACATGCTGGTATAGACTTTGGAAGATCACTTAGAATAAAAAAAAAAAAAAGAAGATACTGAGTCAAAGTCTCAAAGAAAAAACAAAGCCTTTCTAGGATATCACACCAGGACTGCCATAAGGTTGAGGATTTGTCAAACTTATGTCCAGCTGCCGGATTTTGAATATTTTGCAAGAGGAACCACAGCTATCACTATGTTTTTTCAGAACACATCTTGTGAAAACAGTTCCTGTTTTGGATTTGGATGAAGAATGACTTATTTTATCATCATTTTTTAGTGAACAAAGAATTGTAGGTTCCTATGCCTGAGAGCAAGAATTGGGGTCAGGCTATGTATGGATAAAACATTCAAATTCAAGAGAAGAAGAAATGTAGGAAAATAAGTTTTTTGAGCTGAAACACTTGAGAAGAAGCTGTCTCCATGGCTGGAAAATAAGATTCATGAAATTCATGAAGCAGTTGAACTACTGCATAGAAAAAGAAAAGAAAAAAAAAATGTTTGATAAATTTTAAAGGCTTGGAGGTTTATACAACTTCTCATCATCACTGGCATCATTTGTACTGCCATCAGTACAAATGCACCTGGCCTTGTTTCTTTAGGTCAACAAAGCATCAGAACTCACAAAGGTTGATGAAATTTCTATTCCTCAGCAAAATTTATACGGCAGTATTATGGCGATAGTCTAACAAAGTTTAGAAGTGGTTGTGATTTTGTGGTTACGGACAAGATAGAGAATAAAATAATTTTACAATTTTATGTATTATATAAATATATAGAAAAGCATTTATGCTAGCTTTAGGCTGTAATTGACATACCTGAATGAACATCTTTCTTGTATCATTTTACACCTGTAAACTCAAACCCTGACTATTCTGATTCAGAACTGTTTTATCTGTATTTTGATCAAGAATGTATGGGTGTAGCACACCACAGACACAAAGTCACCAGTTCATGGGCTCAATCTGATTTTCAGAGCAATAAATCTAAACCATAGGCTGCTTGCCACCACAGTTTTGGTAGGTTTTTTTAAGGGGGAGAAAGTCAGAAATCAGCAGAATGTGTCACAAGTGACAAAAATTGTTCTAGCAGCCTATTTCTTGATTTACCCTTTCCCAAACTCTGTCATTTCCCCAATTTCTGCAGTTTGTCATCTGTTGACTGGAAACCATCTGCTTCATGATCAGTATGCAGGCATCCCCATCTTTTAATATGTATTTATTTCCTTATATGAGGGTAATGTGTGCAGAAAAGAAACAAATTATGGGGAATTCTAGCACAGCCTACCATAAGATTATTTATCCGACCATCATGTAGAGGGGGATGCCTTTCTTGTGGTCATGAGATCAATACAACTCCAATAATATGTCAAGGTTGATGCATCTTGTCACTAAATTGTGTGTGTTCTTCTCATGTATGTGAATGTAATTCTAGCACATAGCAGTAGCTACTCACAGCTTCCTAAACTGAAAGATACCTTCTTGATCATGTGGTAGAGAAAGAATTTAAGTGCGTGGGTTTCCAGAGCCCACAGAACAGAGCAAGTAACCAGTCCATGCTAGTAGTCCCAGTCCTTAACACATAGAACACCAAAAGCCAGATTTATCTTGTCTGCAAGTTTTTTTCACATTTTCCACATCAGCTGTTTCTTATGTTATCTGCAAAGAGCTAAAGCCTCAAGATCCATTTTAGTTGTTGCAGACCTGAAAACTTGCCTAGGATCTGATTATTTCAGTAGAAAGGCAAACCTTAATTTCTCTTGGGATCTGAGTGTACAGCTGAGGATAATTGTATTACACCAGCCAGGACTGAAAGCAAATGCCTTTCAAGAATGGCATCCATGGGGATAGGAAGCCAGAGCACCCTGAAAATATGCCATTCTAAGGTATGAGTTCCTAACTGCCCTGATTCTGGATACCTCTGTTGGAAAGAGGTCACCAGGTAGTAAGGTTGACCTTGGACTCCTTTGATTAACTTGCTATTTTGCAGTGGATTAGACTAATTGTGCAGCTAGTGCTCTCTGATGGCCTCAATCAAAGCAGGAAGTGCTCCCTTGCCCACAAAAGGTTAGTTCATACTTTATAGTCTTCAAATATAAAAATTTTCAGGAGTGTAATAGTTTCAAGAGAAGTCTTGAAAAATGCCACATGTTAGCGTTTTGCATGCTCTAGTACTTCTTTGTAAGGAAAATTTATACCTATTAGGCAAATTTGCAGTCATCACCTCCCAGACCTGAGGAAACCCTTCTCCCTTCATTCTTGCCAGGCTGCAGTCAAAGCATTTCAGAAAGGTCAACTACTTTTTTATTGGCCCAAAATCCAAGCAGGGATGCTTCTGAAATTATTTGGATCCAAATAAAGGAAAAATTGAGGAATCAGAGGTCTGATGTGGACAGCACTGATGGAAACACAGAACAAATGTTATGGCAGTACCATTTCCTGGAAAGAAAAGCCCAAACTAAGTAAAAAAATCATTGTTCTGTTTAAAAAAAAAAAAAAAACAAAAAAAAAAAAAAAAAAAAAAAAAACCCCCCAAAAAACACCAACACGCCACACAGAAAAAAAAACCACCCACCACATTTTTCTCGTTAAATGCTGGATGAAAGTCTCGAATGCCAGGGATTTTGAAGACTGAAGAAAGTCAAAATTCTCTAAATGCTATCAAAGATGTCAAAGTTTCCAAATGATTCAGTACATAAGCAATACACTGATTGCCTGGATGGGTGAAAATACTTTCTCATCTCCTTTGTAATAGATCCTGCTCAATAGACCTGATAAAATCAGTCAACTATTCTGATTAATTAGCCCTTCTTTTTTGTTGGCCAATGATTCCTGAACATATTTTTATTTCTTATTACATGAGTTCAAACTGTTCTTCACAAAGAGTTCCCTGGCTCTACACTTCACTTACTCTGCGTAAAACTGACAGTTCTCCAGTACAAGAGCTGTTCACCACTCAAACTCCAGTAATGCCAAGAGTCTTGTGATGTACAGATGGTCATTCAAAGCACACAGGGTTTTTCTGGTTTTTTCTTCTCCATAACATTTGGTTATAATTTTCAGGAAAGGATAACAAGTGTAAGATATTCCACCTGTCAATGCCCAAATTCTTATACAAACATAAGTATACACAGCAACATCAGCTATCCACCAAATGGATAGGAACAGGTTTGCAACTGTTTCTATGAGTAGTGGGAGGAAAAATAATCAGTAAACATAACCAAAACCACAGTAAGTTCAGAATTCAAGTTAATAATCCATATCACTATCAAGTATTCACACAGCCTTTATTAAAATTATCTGGAAGAGTACTAATTACTAATGAGTTATTTGAGACCACACGCATGTACCTTGTAAATCCGCCAATAAAAATTGTCATTATATTTTGCCTACAATTAATAGTCGTTCCCCTTTTAATATATCTCATAATTTTGAAAGTCTGGTGTATTATTATTAATAACATTATTAATAAAATATACTGACTATTTTAATATCATTAATAAAACATATAAATTATTTATTAATAAGATTTTTGAGAGTCCACACACATCCATTAAGAGTCACCAATGACAATGTATGATTTCATTACATTCTGTTTGGCTCTAATGGATAATCTCCTTTTCAAGTAACCTGTAATTCAGAAATTTCAATTGAAATTTCAATAGATTTAATTATTTAGCAGATACTTGAAATTGCACGGCACTTAGCAATATATTAGCGATTACTGGGTCTGTGAAATATCATGGCTGATACTTAATGGCAACCAAGTGTTTCTAATTCTCTTTATATCTTATTTCCTTCTATTATTTTCTAATAAAGCTAACCTGCCATCACATCTGTAATAGAGCTAGGCCCATTTCTATTATCCAGAGAGACAGGAGGACCTCAAAACTTTATCCACAACTCTCTCTTAACTAAAGCACTTTCCCAAGGCAGTCAGGAACAAATTCAAAGCTATGAGACATTAGGTCACAGACAGTTATTTTGAATATATTCTCAAGAATAGTGTGTAAATACATGTTCTTCTCAGTACTGAAAGTGGTCATTAACTAAGATTTAGACATGATGTTAGTCTGAGATTTTTTGCCAGAAGCACCTCGCAGCACTTCATACTGAGAGAAGGGGAAAATTTAAAACAAAATTGTTTCTCCTGAAGATGCTAATTTTGGGACCCAGTCTGGCATGTGCATTATAGAGTTACTAAGGCATTTCAAAAGTGTCATTAACCACACAGGCTTTTATATTCACACTGGCCAGAGAAAATCCCTATTATGATTGCCTTCAGCTCAGAGCTTCACCTGCCACACAAAGCCTAAAATAGATATTTATTTCCAGGAAGTGATCTCAAGACGACAGTAGTCCATGGTTACATATTGTCTCATGGAGACTTCTACAACTGAATTATTAAACTAAGATCTTGATTTACAGGGTATTATCCTGTACAATCTCTACAGAAAAACCTGACCACTTGTTTGAAGTCACAAGTTTGATTATATAATCCAACCCAGACCTAAACTCAGCCATAACCTCATTTTATAAACTGCCCATTTTGGAATGAGGAGATATGAAACAATCAATGAATACAGATAAATTATTCCCATAGTTCATTATTAAAAATTAGAAATGTTTATATACCTGAGGAAGAAAGGATCCTAATATTGTTCATCACAACAATCCGTTGGGCATGTATCTATGTTCACACACACAGAGACACCTGAACACTCTGGAGAAGGTAAATACGATGGAGATATTGTGATGTAGGAGTAGGTGTCTTGTGGGGATGTTTGCCCAAGGACAATGCAAGCCTAAATCTTAAGACCTTACAATGGGTCCCATTGTTAATTGTGCAATATTGACAAGACCTTGGCAAAATAAGGTCTAATGGTCTCTGTCACCCCTGACTGCAACAGACACTTTTCTGGAGTAATTATTCTGAGTCTACTTTGTTTTTTTTTCCCCATGTGCATTCTACTGAGATTGAAAGCATTTAGCTAATTCATTGTTCCAACAATTATTGATACTTCCCTCCTCCCACATACTTCACAAAATTAAAAACTCATCATACAGGTCCCCCAAACCCAAAATTTAATTAAAAGAGGTAATCAATTCAATACAGCTATTCCTCCTGCTTAACACATCCTACCACATGTAATGGAGAAATTAAACTACAAATGAACAATTATCCACCACAAACAAGTAAGGAAAAATGTTACATACGTTCATTTTGTTTCTTGTAGCAAGTTGACTGAACTGCTATGTTATGGAAGATTTCTTTTTACTTTCTACTGACTACAGGATGTGTCACTGTGATACAGATGACAAACTTAGTTGGCCAGCTTTACAAACTGGGATAATAGAGTAAGTTGGCTGAAGAGACCCAAAGTATACAAATAGAGGCTGATATTTTATCTTGAAGGATTTCTGTCAGCTAAGGAATTGACCTGAGCCTAGACAAAATATAAAACCAGAGAAGTTTGGATACTCAGAATTCTTCATGATAAAGATAAGGAAGTATTTTTAAAACATTGATGATTCCAACTCAAGGAAGCTTAATTGCAACATTAGGTTTGATATGTTACCAGAGAAAATTTTCAATAATTCCTAATGGAAAAAGGTGAACAATACCTCATTTTGGCAATTAATTCATGGTGTTATTGACTTTTGGCAAAAATCATTCACTTGTAATGAGGAAAAAATATGCAAGATACAGAGCCAGGATCTAGACAGTGTGAATGAATAGGTATGAATGTACAAATGGAAACAAAACAGATTGCAACAAATTTAACTGAAGGTACCTGAGACACCTCTTGAGGGAGGTTCTTGAGAGAATTTTCTCTCTATCTGCTTCATCTCCCAAATCTGCTCATAGAAGTTCAGAATCTTTCCTTCCAGTGAATTCAGGCAGCTCTCGCTGCAGCAATCTGAACAGTCCTTTTGTTCCTAGACTGCTTGCACACCTGCGATCCCAACAGGAGTTAAAACCACAACTTCACCTACTACCTCTGGAAATTATGTTTCACAGGGCTTATGCTGGGACTGGGATTGGCAGTAAAGTACATGATAGGACCATCTTCTCCACTGAGCAATTTGTTCCCTCTTCTCTCACCATCTGGCATATCCATAGGGGTTGCCTCTACTGTAAGGTTACCATAACCTCTGCCAATGACAGATTAGAGAGTTTAGTGTATAAGCTCCCTTCTTTCTTCAACAGCTGCTTAGAGGGCACGTAACACTCCTTTTCAGGTTGAACTAGGCTGAAGCTAACTGAAGATCCTATGAACACTTGCCTCCACCACATCTGGGGTGAAGAGCTGGCTTCATTTTACAAGATGTCCCTGACAAACAGATGAAGATAACAGTAACACAGAAATACCAGCACAGCACAATGCATCAGGTTCTTCCATAGGTGCCATGCCTCGGAACTGTATGGATCATATAGACAGTGGAATGAATTTAAATCACAGACATAGGAAAGAGGTCTCTGATGTGATGCTCTTCTGAAGACATCACAATTCGAGCCATGGTATCTATACTCTGCTTCCTCTTTGTCCAAGGACTTCACCTGAAGCCCACAAAAGCCAGTAAACTTTGTTGTTGTTGTAAAAGGGCTTTGCATCAGAATCTAAGCAAAAACCACATCCTCGATCAAACCTCTCTAAGTACTACAGAGAGCAATTAGAATGCAGATAACACATTTCTGTTTCTAATTGTTCATTATCATAGCATTATAGATATTATGGCTGGGTTTTTTCCTCCTTCTCTGCTGATGTTGCTACATCAGTCAAATGTCCCTATAGCTAATTATACAGACATATTTCAATCTGATTAAAACTCACATCAGTGTAATTGAAAAACATCAGTGGCAATGTTCTGGAGGGAGACAACGTTCCATGTATTTTTAATAACTGTAGGTGGGACTTTCTTTTACTGCAGTTACCTCATATTTCCCATAATAAGTTGCTTTGTTCAGGTGATTCTGACCTTGTTGAACTTTATCTGCTAGGGCTGAGTTGTTGTATTCCAGGTGACTACCTGAGATTCATTTGTCTGGAACTAAGACAAGGATTCAGATGAGAAATGATATAGGATTCTGTGATGTTATAATTGATTTTAAAATGTATGCATGCAGCACTGAATCAAGGTTGCACTTCCAAACATAATTCTGACTTTGAAATGAGTGGCTTTGAGCTCTTTTAATATAGTTCTCTATATATGAGTGTGTAATGTCCCACATAGTTACTAGCCTCTCATTCTTTCATTTTCTTGCCTTTTAGATGTGGGCTTAGAGACCCTTTGCCACCCGTGGTTATCTTATCTTGCTCTGCAGAAGCAAAGATCTCAAGGGCACAGAGTCGTCTCCTTGAATACTGCTCTGTGTAGCTGTTTCTGATGGGAGGATCTGCAGGCTTCTCTGCTCTCTGCTGTAGGACCCACAGGGCTCACCTTCTCCTCTTAAACCAGTGGGTTTTGGATTAAAGGAGGATTTTAATATCGGGTGAGAGAAAGGCCAGCCAACCCCACTTTACAGAGCTGTCTGTGACAGAAACTCCCTTTTCCTTTTACAGAGCTGCTTCCTAAAGCTTTAAATGTTCAACTCAGTGTTGATAGTCTTATCTTCCATAGTTAATTTGAATGACTGTCCCGTTTAATCAACCAAGCATTTATCATTGAAGATGTCTTGAATTAAGAAATGGCTGATAAATGATTCTGCCCATCTTTGTCTGTGTTAGTATCATTTGAAAAGGAAGGGGGTTATTCTCTGTATTTTTAAATTAATTGGCACATTTGCTGCTATTAATTTAGTTAGTCATGATGTCACAAAGGCATTTGTCAATAACATTGTCAGTGAAGGTTGTTGGAATATAATTAAAACATGGTTATGAAGACACAGTCCACAGATGCTTACAGAGCCTTTAGGGGATGTCAACGAGGAGGAGCAAGAAAGTTCTCACTGCTGATGGCAATGTGTGAATGGCTTATGAAAACAAATAAATGGGGCTTATTGCAGTATTTAATAAGTCTGGGAGGTATCTCACTTATTTACTAAAATTCTGCTTAAAAAATGCCACGAGAATGGGGAGTAAGAGGTATAAAGAAAGAGAATGCCAAGCAGGAAAAATTACCATCTCTGAGACTTTGGCTATTCACTTCCTGTCACAAGTGTCACTTTTGATCTAATCTGTATAATCATTCCCTTTATCCTCCTCTGTCACAGTGCTGTTTTGTCACTCACCAGAAGTGGCTCCATTACAGTGGCAATTACTGTCCAGTGTGGTTACTAGCTGTCTGACTTCTGTTTGAATGAGCTGGGTAAAGGTCGTCATTTGTAGTCCTTTTGATGACAGTTATTTTCTTTGCAGGAGTTAAACTGCTGCAGAAATGTTCTCCTTTTCTGGGGCTTCAAGGTTTCACCTTCCTTTTCTACTCCTCAGCTGATCCTTCCAGCAAAATTACTCATAGAATCACAGAATGGTTTGGGTTGGAAGGGCCCTTAAAGATCATCCAGTTCCAACCCCCCTGCCATGGGCAGGGACACCTTCCACTAGACCAGGTTGCTCAAAGCCACATCCAGCCTGGCCTTGAAGACATCCAGGGATGGGGCATCCACAACATCTCTGGGCAACCTGTTCCAGTGCCTCACCACCCTCTCTGTGAAGAATTTCTTCCTGATATCTAATCTAAACCTCCCTGTTATCAATTTATACCCATTACCCCTTGTCCTATCACTACAGGCTCTTGTAAAAAGTCCTCTCCCAGTACCCTTGTAGGCCCCCTTCAGATACTGGAAAGCTGCAATGAGGTCTCCTCAGAGCTTCCTCTTCTCCAGGCTGAACAAGCCCAGTTCTCGCAGCCTTTCGTCATAGGAGAGGTGCTCCAGCCCTCTGATCATCTTCGTGGCCTCCTCTGGACTCGCTCCAAGTGGTCAATATCCTTCTGATATTGAGAGCTCCACAGCTGGACGCAGCACTCCAGGTGGGGTCTCACCAGAGCAGAGTAGAGGGGCAGAATCACCTCCCTTGACCTGCTGGCCACAACTCTCCGGATACAGCCCAGGATACGGTTGGCTTTCTGGGCTGCCAGCGCACACTGCCGGCTCATGTTCAGTTTTTCATCAACCAGGTCTATCTGCCTGTCGGAAGAAACAATATGAAATTGAACGGAGGTGGTTTTGCCTCTCGCTGATATGTCAAGTCCATCAAGGAATGAATAACGAGTAGCTGGTGCCAGTCATTCATGACTGTTGCCAGAAATGTAATGCAAATGTAACTGCAAAGCAGTGATATGCATGCAGTATGCATGTTATTTTGCAAAATTATTTTGAGTTTGCCCCTTCTTACATATGGTTGGACAAAATGAGCTAGTCCTCCCACAGGAGAAGAAGGAAACCCTTGGGAAGTGGAAAAAGTTCTGCGGAAAATTATATTCGAAGCACAGCTTCTATTTCTGTATCCCATCTGTGGAGATGGGTCAAACATAAATCCTGTGCAATCTAAGAACGTGCAAGCAAATGTCAGAGATCACCAAAGCTGCTAAGCTTAAGTGTAAGGTCTACCTCATGATGATTATCTCTCTTTTCAGTGTGCCAGTTTCAGAGATAGTCAGTATTTTCTTTTAAGCTCCAGCTCTAAGATTAAGAAGACATTAAAAACTCTTAAGCAATGAAAAATAATAAGATACTTGGTAGAATAGAAAGTTTTGAAAATGCAAACCATCTGCAACCTGAAATTTCAAAGCCATTGTATAAATAAAATCAACCTATCAATTATTATTTTTTCTCTAATTATGGAATTTTTAAGCCAAACCTGGACAGTAGTCAGGGATTTGGACTGCTTCTTGCCCTTTCAGAGTAATATCCCAATGTCCTCCAGCAATCTTATTAACCCACTCTGGTCCACTTTTGCCATGATCTTCACCCAGTCCTCCACCATTTCTCAAAAATGCAAATATAACTCAGTTTTTAAATCTTTCCTCCATTCATTCCTGTGATACCTTGCCCACTAACGTTCACGAATCTAAACCTGAGCTACCAGAGAAGTGATGCAGAGTTTTTCCCTACCCAAAAACTTCTTGATTTGGTTAAAGAAATTTCTACCAAGGAAAAAATGACAAGTCCAGTGAGAATATACAGTGAGAAATTTTAAGTCTGGTTAACATGCAACATAGATGCACAATTCTGTTGTTTTTGAGAGAAAGGAAGAGACTAGGTCATCAGTGTGGCATTTAAATGTTTTATCTTAACTTATTTCCAAGACAGGTCTTGTCTCACCACTGTGCATATGCAGCTGACCCAACCTTGTCAAAGCTATAAACAACACCCCTGAGACTGTTTATGTACCAAGAAGCTCACTGGCTAAATAAAGAACTCCTATAAAGTGAAGGACATGTATCTGCCCTTAAAAACAAGGAAATCCATGCACAGGGAGTAAATAGTTTGTCAAAGTTCATACAAGCAAGTCTTGGGAAATAGATTCAAGTTCTGCATACTGTCAGCCCAGCCTCTCTCAGAAATTCACAGTTAAATCAGATTGGAAATGACAAAACAAATTTTCAGGGCTTTCTGCTGGTAAGTAAAATGAATCCTTGTTCCTCTCTCCAAAACGGCCATTGATGTGGAATCTCACAATCCATAAATGGCTCCGTTTCCCTACGGAGCTGCTTGTCCCTTCTGCAAAGAGTGGCCCCATGAGGCACAGCCACCAGCACCACGTGCTCTGTTCAGGTGACCCAACTCAGAGAGCAACTACATCAGCAGCAGACTCTGTGCACTTCTCCCACTCAGTGACATGTGTTATTGTTTCCAGAATCACCCCTCTAAAGGAAAATAACTTCTCCTCTACCATATAACAAAAAGACCTAAGTAAAACAGGGGAGTACTTACGCTTTCCTTCTTGCTGTGTCTGAATGTGCTGTCCTAACCTGATGCTCATATTTTGTCCCAGTGTGGTATCTCTCCTTTCCCATTTCCACAGATGCACTCATCCTGCAGAACTTTACAGTGAGATTTTTTTTTTCCCCAAAACCCAATTGATTATCTGTGTCACCAAGGCCACTGTTACATCTCAGTGTACTTTTCTCCTTACTATAAACCTGGCTGATGGCTGTGGAAATCTTTATGCATTTATATGCAGATGACACTTCTATTTTCACTCAATTATGAGGTGTCATCTTCCTAATTCCCTTTGCTCTGAAATGGCAAATGTGATCATCCACCCTAATGAGCAACTTTTCCTTCACAAGGCTTGATAAAAATGTGTGGTATAGGCTTTGTGTTCCTTTCTCTACACAAAATACATCTCTTGCACAATATGAACCAGTGAATTTTCAAGGCAAAACAATCTGTAGCTCTTAGATAGAACCATCAGTATTTGTTGCAGGTATTGACACCACTCTAGATGTTGTGTCCAGCTTGGAGATTCCTTGTTATTCAAGACATTCAACTCTACCTGATCAATTTACAGCCTAAATTGCAAGCAATCTGACCTGTCCAAGGAGTAAAGCTTTAAGTAGCAATTAATAGTTGTTATCTATAGTCTTTGGATTATGGAGCATGACAATCCTTTCAACATTTAGGCCGCACTCAGAGAGTGGTGGTC
>NW_010263007.1:0-1881 GCF_000690775.1 Eurypyga helias
TGAGACAGAAATCCAGGAGGAGCCTGCATAGCTCACCAAGGAAGCGGGCATGGCAGCCTCAGCCTGTTCTGGGCAAGCGGAACGCCTCTTCCCTCGAGCTGACCTTGCTGTCCCCTGCCCTTCTCTTGTAAATGCCTTACAGCCGCGAATCCTCAGCCTCCCTCTGCTCTCCCTCCGTGCTCCCTCCCTTTTCTAACCAAGGACAATGGTGAACTGGCCTTTTCTCAGTAGCCTTGGGTCAAGCCTGGTTGCAGACAGCATGCTTTGGCCAAACCTCAACTTTTGGGCTCTGTGGGACTGAAAAATCTGCACCCCTGGCCAGTCTAGATTTTGTAACACCTTCAGTCTTGCACTGACATCCCTTACTTCAGCCTTTTCCGCCTGCAGTCTTTCACTTTCTTCTTCCTTTTTGTTTCCCCTGGTTATTTTTTGTTTTAACTTACACATCATCAGGTTTTTTCATTTAACTACTTTCTACCCACTGAAAAAAATACAAGTGACGATTAAATAAAACTGTGATACTTCCTTGAGTTACCACCATCACACTGCTCAATGGATTTTTTTTCAGACTTTTGACTTCAGTCAGCCTGTACCACCACCTGGCAGGAAGAGTCTCTAAGGTGCCCAGCAATGCTGAGTAAGGCTTAACGTGAATCAAAATTATAGTTGCAGTTCCTTAACTTCCTTGGCAAACACCTAACCTTTCTGTTTAATTCTTTATCGGCACAATGGGAATAATACTGCTTGTTTTCACTCCCTTAGAGATACTCAAAATCTGTCCAGGCATGGTCCTGGGCAATTTGCTCATGGTGTCCCTGTTTGAGCAGCAGGTTGGACAAGACAACCTCCAGAGGTCCCTTCCAACCTCAGCCACTCTACAATTTGGGCATTGTCACAGCAGGTGCGGTGAAGAACTGATTGGCCCTTGGAAACTACAGGGGTGGAGGCCATAGATGTATCTAGGCAGGCAGAAGGAAGTCTTTTAACTAACATGTTGTGGTTTAGGTCCAGCTGGCAACAAAGCCGCATGCATCTGCTTGCTCGCTCCTCCCCTGATGGGGTGGAGAGGGGGAAATAGAAGGAAAGGTTCATGGGTTGAGACCAGCAGAGGGAGGGATCACTCTTTATGGTCATGGGCAAAACAGACTCCACGTGGGGAAGAAAAATCAATTTAGTTTGTTACCAACCAAATCGGAGCAGGATAATGAGAGACAAACCCAGATCTTAAAAACACCTTCGCCCTACCCCTCCCTTCTTCCTGGGCTCAGCTTTGCTCCTCATTTCTCTCCCTCCTCCCTGCCAGTGGCACACAGGGATGGGAAGTTGTGGTCAGTCCATCACACCTTGTCTCTGCCACTTCTCCCTCCTCAGGGAAGGACTCTTCACACTCTGCCTCTGCTCCAGTGTGGGGTCCCTCCCACAGGACACAGTGCTCCACAAACTTCTCCAGTATAAATTCTTCCCATGGGGTGCAGTTCTTCACAAACTGCTCCAGCATGGGTCCCTCCAGAGGGGTGCAGTCCTTCAGGATCAGCCTGCTACAGCATGGGCTTCCCACAGGGTCACAGGCTCTTTGGACGCAGCTCTCTGCTCCGGTGTGGGGCCCTCCCCATGCTGCAGGGGGGTCTCTGCTCCCCCGTGACCCTCCATGGCTGCAGGGGCACAAACTGCCCTCTCACCATGGGCTGAGAGGAACCTCTGCTCTGGCAACCTCCTCCTGCCTTTCCTCACTGACCTGGGGGTCTGCCTGGTTGTCTGCCTTACATCTCACTCCTCTCTTCTTCTCCAGGTTCCCCAGCAGTTTTTTATTCCCTTTTATGTACATTATCACAGAGGCACTTCCACAGTTGCTGACTGGCTCAGACTTGGCCAGCAGCAGGT
>NW_010263007.1:1922-5821 GCF_000690775.1 Eurypyga helias
AGGGAAAGTTTCTAGCAGCTTCTCACAGTAGCCACCCCTCTAGCCCCTCCCCTGCTACCAAAACCCTGCCCCACCAACCTAATGTGTAACAACAGCAAAAAAACCAACAAAAAGCCCAAGGAGAGTGGGCGGTTTAAGACTTGATGGAAATTAAAAATCTGCTGCCTAGCCTGCCCTTCACCACCTATCCTTGAGGTCTGGATTCATGACCCAGAAGCGGTTAAGCTGCAAGAACAGCAAGCACGTGATGAGTCTGAATGGTAAATATTAAACAGGAGTTTTGGAAAGTACACAGGTGGCTATTCTTTAGTGTAAATGCCAGCCTACAGAGCGGAAAGGCTGGAATGAAGCTCAAACCTTGCCTGAAGCAGTTGGTGCCACCATGGCAGCAGATGCCTTAGGCCAACACCCTTGTCCAGCCGGGCAGTCTGGCGTTCCTCTGCGCAGCCCAACAAAGAAGCAATAGGTTTAAAAAAAAAAGTGACACAATGTACAATGCACAAACAAGTGGCACAGCGCTGGGCCATTTTAGCTTTTTGAAATGTGACGTGTTTTATAAAGAGTAATTCTCCCTTGCATGACGTTGTGCAAGGCCCTGGTGTTCCCGACCTTTTGCTCAGAGGCATTCTTGGATAAGCCTACCTATTCATAGAATCATAGAATCATAGAACGGTTTGGGTTGGAAGAGACCTTAAAGACCATCTAGTTCCAACCCCCCTGCCATGGGCAGGGACACCTTCCACTAGACCAGGTTGCTCAAAGCCACATCCAGCCTGGCCTTGAGGACATCCAGGGATGGGGCATCCACAGCTTCTCTGGGCAACCTGTGCCAGTGCCTCACCACGCTCTCCGGGAAGAACTTCTTCCTGATATCTAATCTAAACCTCCCCACTTTCAATTTAAACCCGTTACCCCTTTTCCTGGCACTCATAGATAATTGCTTAGTGGGATGTAGGTGCACTGACCCTCCACAGAGGTGGTGGCAGGGAAAACATCACTGAGGTGCTTCTCAGCGAAGTCTTTCTGTTTGGAGATTTTTTGGAGAGATTTTCTGATCCATGTCAACCAACAGGCTGAGAGTTTTTTTTGTTGTGATTGCTGTGGGAGAGCAGAGCTTCTGGCTGAGTGCGTTATTTGATCATGAGCAGTTACGCTTCCTACCAAGGAGGTCAGTGTGACGTGGAAATGATAACCAAGAAGCACTAGAGATGACGTCCTTGTGTTTGTTCAGGTTGAGCACAAGATAATTGGGTGGACAAGGCCCCCACCCAGCTTTTCAGAGCTTGTTTAAAGCACTTCACGAGAAGAGGAGTAAGGTTGGGATGTTCTTGAAAAGTATGATTTTTTTGAGATGGTACTTTCATTTTTCATTTTACCAAATAAAAGTTTTATCTTAGATATCTGTCTTTGTACATTAAAGGCACCACTTGGAAATCGCTCACTGTACACACCAGGAGGTAAGTGGTAAGTTCTTTAAAACAGCATTATTCACTACATGTCTTTAGAGTCAAATTTTTTATGTATTTAAAGAAGGATACTTCTGGTATATTTGCAATATTTGAGGTTTATTATGGATTGAGATATTCCGGTATTTTGACTTGATGGAGAAATACATGTGAAAGATGACCATGAGTTTCAGCTATATCTGCTTTCCCACATGTCTGTACCTATGGCACCCTGCAGAGATCCTGCCACTGGGCTGAGGGTTGAAATCTGCACCTTGCTTGCTCAGATATTGTGATGGTTTTGGCTGGGATAGAATTAATTTTGTCCATAGTAGCCACTACGAGACTAAGATTTGAATTTGTGCTGAGAAGAATGTTGATAACGCTGATGTGTTGGTTGTTGCTAAGCAATGTTTACATTAAGCCAAGGAGTTTTTCAGTTTCTCATACTGCCCCAGTGTTCCCAGCTGCTTCTTTACAAGAAGCTGGGAGGAGACACGGCCAGGACCCCTGACCCAAACTAACCAAAGGGACATTTCATGCCATCAAACATCATGCTCAGTATATAAGCTCAGGGAGATTGTCCAGGGTGGATCACTGCACAGGGACTGGCTGGGAATTGGTTGGTAGTTGTTGAGCGGTTTTATCACTTTTTTGTTGATGGTGTGTTTTCATTGTGTAGTACTGCTAGTAGTTGTATTTTCATTACATATTAGTAGCAGTAGTAGTAGTATCATTATTTTTTTTTTAATTATTAAACTGTTCTTATCTCAACCCACACGTTTTCTTGCCTTTCTCCTCTAATTTTCTTCCCCATCCCACTGGGGGAGGAAGGAGGTGAGCAAGCAGTTATGTGATGCTTAGTTCCCAATTGGGGTTAAACCTCGACAAATGTCCATTTAGTTTGAATTTTGCCACAGACAGAGTTGAGTGAAAATGGCATGTGGTTTTAAGCTTGTAAACACTCTCACTTTGAGTAGCTGCTGCTTGTTCTTCCTCAGACCTTCTGCAAAAACCAAGGTTAGCTGGTCCTTCCACGACTGTGTATTTGGAGTTATCCAATGGATGGTGGACCATTGCAAAAATGTTTAAACAACTGCCTACAAAATGTGGCAGGAGCCTCACCTGTTTCCTCACTGTCCTGTGACCTGCATTCAGGAAAGTATTTCCTTTGCCCTAAACACTGCTGACACCTGACTATGGTGATATTCCAATTCCCAGTATTCGCCATTAAAACTAATGAGCTGTTGAAGCCTAGATAAATCACTTTAGTTGTTACAAATAAAGATTAAGAAGGCTTAACTGAGTGTAAGGCTCATTTTTAAAATGCTGGAATGGATGCATTGTCAGAGGACCTTTAAGTTGAGGTCTCAGTACACTTGAGGGGGCCTCCTGTAACAGCTGGCAGGATTATTAATAGCTGCCACAACTGTTTTAGGTTAAAAATGTGTTTTCTTGGGGGATTTTCACTGACGAGTCATGTAATTTTGTTCACTTTAGGCTTTATTTGTTTTGTTTTGAAAAGAAGACATTTTTGTTACGCAGACATGGATACAGACAGTGTGCCTGGGTTTGAAAGCTTGAAAGAGAAGCCTACAAGTTCTGGAATATGAGGACAGCAGTCTCAACTGGGATGTCACCATGTCTTCTGTGAGTGCATGCTGACCTCCATCAGCTAATGATCTGGGCCCAGATGCTCATAGGCCAGTTTTAGAAAGTAGATACCGGTGTAGGTGTTGGTATAGAAGTCTACACACATCTACACATGCTCTAATTCTGCAAGCTGGAGGAGAAATTAAATGTTTATGTCAGATATTGGAGGAACAATGTGACCCAAAACAAGAAAAGTATTCCTCTTTCACAGCACCATCCTCCTGCCTAGCTGTGTGTGTGTCACCACAGCAATTAGCCAAGGAAGATCATTCTGTTTCATTCATTTAGAAGCCCTGGTATGTTTGCTCACCTAAATGAAGCATTTATGCTCTGCTTATATTCAGCATTCTGTGTGACAGCTGCACTAACAGTTGATGTAATCATAGTGCCAGCCAAATTGCAGCAATGTTACAGGTGTCAGGATGCTTGCTTATTTTCAAAACACTGCATATTTCAGATTACGTATTTCTAATTTGAATACTCACATGGTTTATATTCTTTTACATGCTGTTAAAAATAGTCTGGAGCCTTAAAATCCATAACTCTTGACAGCTGCAGTGGCACAGTTTTTTACTAGCTTCAGTTGGAGTGACTCAATCATCTGACAATTAGCAATGATTTTACTAAGCATATTTTGGAACCTACAAGGCTCATTTAGAGTAAAAAGTCAGTTTCTTTAGGTTTTCACAGTGGTATCTTTCACCAGCTATTCACTTTAAGTTTCTGTTCATTATCTAAGAATAGGATATTATTTCATTGATTTCATATTTCATCTGTGGGTTTGGGTGGGTTTTTTTTTTG
>NW_010263008.1:0-245 GCF_000690775.1 Eurypyga helias
GGAGACAGCCCGGCTGCGCACAGGGCGCATCCTCGGAGCACTTGGTCCGCAGGGAATTCGGGGGACAGAAATGAGTCCTCCGGAGCCATCTGCACTCAGCCTGGCCTCGCACTTACTGGTTTCGACCCAAAATGACTCCTCTTCCCCTTCCCCCCGCGCCGGCCCCTTTTCTTGGGTCCCAAAGGGAGCACGTGTGCGAGCAAACGTCTTGGCCAAGGCCCGGCGCTCCCCAAGAACAGGGATGG
>NW_010263008.1:255-2119 GCF_000690775.1 Eurypyga helias
GGCTGGGAGGGAAATATCCTGGCAAAACTGCTTGAAGAGGAGGAGAGGCATCCCCAAAAAAATTTCAGAGCCAAACGTTACCCACCCTGTCTGCCTGCTACCTGCAGCTCTCCTTGGCGCAATGCCACAGGGGCAAGAGCACGGAATAAGAAGAGGTTTTATTGTCGGGACAAAACCGGGCGCTGTCACCCCAAATAGACCGTGGCACCTCCGGAGCCATATGCAGATGGGTGCTGAAGGATGCAAAATTACGTAGGGGGATGCCAAAGGGATGCTGCGGGATGCACAGGGAACTGCCGATCAATGTTGTCCCGCCGGTGACAGCCAGCAAAGGCAGGGTTTAACCCAGGATAGGGTGCAGGCAGCTGTGGCCTGATCCCTGCCTGTGTCCCAGAACACAGGGATGACCCCAGGAAGGGCAGGCTCTGGCTGCGAGAAGGCAGCTCGTGGGGGACCACGCTTGGATGTTCTTCAAAGCCATGCACCGTCCTCGGAGGCTGTGGGAGGGGGTGATGCTGCTCAGGGCCCCGTGGGTCCGGCTGATGTGGGGCACAGCTGGGGAGACGGGGCTCCGGTCGCAGCGTACACCCACAATTTTAAAGTTGAAATCACACTGCCTGGTCTCTGTTCAGTGAGGAGGGACAAACCACCCCCAAGTACTTCTCACTTCCCTCTCGAGGGCACACCAGGGTGGAAACTGCAAGTCTCCAGCTGCTATTTAGAGAGGCAGGTTTCCCCTGCAAAACCCCGAGAGCAGGGCTGGGGCCGTGGCTCCAGGGCTGGGCCACGCTCAAGCAACGCAGGCGATGCCCAAGCCATGGTTTCCTTTGCCGTCGGCTTCAGCTCGGCAGGCGAAGGGCCCGTGGGCTGCGCCCAGGGCACGGCGTCAGTGGGACGAGTCTGCGCAGGGACAGCCACCACCGACATGGAGGCAAGGACGCGTTTTTGCCCCAAGCCCTTGCACCATGCAGCCCCCTCCCAGCCATCCCTCTGCCCTCCTGCTCCCTCCCAGGAGCCTTGGCAGGTTTTCCCAGTGGGAGACTCCAGCCCAGTATTGATCCCATCCTTGACGTCAGATGCACGTGCACGATGCGGCACAGCACTGCTGCAGTGTCCCCGTAGCCACGGTGTGCCGCCTCCTCTCCCGCTCCTCACTCCGAGCCCAGTGGTCCATCGGATGGTGCCGATGCCGGTTCCCTCCCTCCTGCAAGAGCTGGGACATGATGGGCCATGTCCAGGCCCGGCAGGGCCAAACAGCCACGAGGCACTGGGTTTTTCAGCTCTGGGTTTCGTCCCCCGTGAGCAGGGACATCCAACGTCCCTGCAATGGGCACAGAGCGTCGCACCCTGCAAGCGGCCCTTCGGTCCCTCTCGGCTGCCGATCGCCACGGTAAGCACGAAGCAGGAGTTTTTGAGCTGAATGGAAAAAACCCTGACGCTGCCCCGCTGATGTTTATAGAAAGTAGCAGGTATTGCTCCTTCCTTCCCCTTCAGCTGCTTCTGCAGAAAGGTCCCCCCGGGCTGAGCTGAGTCACTGTCTGCCGCGCGCCCAGCACCCCTCACCCCTTCCCAGGGCAACGGCCATGGCGCAGCCCTGCCCAGCACCTCTGCGGGAAAGGGGGAGAGACCTCCAGAAACACAGGCACTGCCAGGGGAAAAGGGGGAAATCGGCAACGGCACAGTCCGGCTTTGCTTTCACTAGGTATTCCCTATGGAGCATCGTGCCACCGGCCAGATCCACCCGGGGTGTTGGAGCATCCCGCCTGGCTGCTCCTTCACGGCTTTGCTATCAACCCCATCCCACCTGCCGGGCGAGGTGGGATCTAAAAATAAACAGGCAGCTGTACTCTCGGAGGCTGCAGGC
>NW_010263008.1:2160-2556 GCF_000690775.1 Eurypyga helias
CCCAACGCCGTGGTATTACCCGTCCCGGCCCCTCCGCTGCCAGCAGCCAGGGCAGTGCCGGCCCCGAGCCCAGCCGGGACCTCTGTTGCTCACGCCGGATGGCACAGCCCTCCCGCAACCCTCCTGCCTCCGAGACACGGAGGCCCCAGAGAAAAGCAGCGTTTATAGCATCTTATCGGGGTCCAGGAGATGCTCTACGCACGGTGACCAGGAGCCAGGCCAGCGGCGTGGGCTGACCGTGCTGCAGACAGGGAGAGGGTGGGTGCACGGAGCGGTGCTCGGTCCTGCGGGAAGCAGGACAAGCTGCAGCTGCTCTGCCGGCGAGGGTGGCCGGCCCGCAGTGCCACGCGACATCGGTGGGACGCTGCCCACGGGGCTTCGTGGCTGTGACACAGC
>NW_010263008.1:3012-4212 GCF_000690775.1 Eurypyga helias
CGCAGCCTGAGGCCACCCGGCGAGCCAATGCAACGTGCTGTGCATGCGGCCGATTTGCATGGAAGGGATAAGGGGAAACCCCAGGAAACACATGGCCCAGGCACTAATCAAATCTCTCTCTAATAATAAACCTCCCGAGCAATGTGCAGGCTCGGGGCTGGAGCTCGCAGTGCCATGGCAGGAGCCGAGGGGGACTAGACGTCGCGGGAGAGTCAAACGTGAGTCACCCCATGGAGGGCTGCGTGGGGAGATGGAGGTGAGGGGCTTGTTGATGCCAAGGCTGGGGGCTGGGGACATTTCCAGGGTGCTGGCAGGGAGCGGAGGGTCACCCCGGGGTGTTGGTGGAGGAGAAGAGCCACCACAAAGGGCATCCACCCTGCTGAAAAGGGTCAGTGCCTGGGGCTGGAGATGACGTGGCTGCTTAATACTTTGGATGAGGGGTCCACAGGGGAGTTGGGGGTGCTGATCCCTGGGGTGGTGCAGAGGGGGAGACGCACCCGGCTCTGCCGGAAAACGTGCACTGCAAAGCCCGGCTGCACCGTGCCGGCAGCACCATGTGTACTCTGCAGGGAGGGGAGCTTGGCCATCGGGCAGGATTTGTGCTCGACAGGGCCAAACACTCGCCTTGGACCTGCCCTCGCAGCAGAACAGCAGCGGGGAAGGGGCTGCCCAGCCTGTAGCCCCCCTGGCTTAGACACAGCCCCATATCTCCGCTTCCTATGCAGTTATCCCATGCGGAACCCCAGCGTAGCTCAAGGATGATCAGGCTTGCTGCATCCCTGGGGCTCGCTGCTGTCCCCTGGGCTCATCACCATCCATGGGGGTCTTCTCTTTCCTCTCTTTGGGTACAAAACACCTTCAAAGAGCATCTGAGGAGAGCACCAGCCTGAGCCTCGCTCTGCCCTGGCTCGCTAGAAAGTAATTATTTCATTTTATAGCAGCATTAATTGAACAACTGGGACCATAGGGCCAGCATCCCTGTGCAGTGGATTTATCCCTCAGAATGGGAGGGTTGGACACGTGCTGCCCAGGTAGGAGCCCGTTCGCAGCAGGCGGAGGAAGCCTGTCCTCGGCTCCTCGGCAGGGCAGGTGCCGCGCAGGCATCAGCAGGACAGAGGGACAGGCAAAGCGCCTGACCGCTGCACACTCCCAAGTATCTGAGCAAGAGAAGGCACAAACCCCACCTGAGTAGAGGTTTTC
>NW_010263009.1:0-9100 GCF_000690775.1 Eurypyga helias
GTACATGCCATGAGATGGCACTCAAATGATCTGCTCTCTAACTTTCCTCAGCACCGAGGTCAGACTGACAGGCCTGTACTTCCTCAGACCCTCCTTCCAGCCCCACTTGTAGATGGGCATCACATTTGCCAGCTTCCAGTCAACTGGGACCTCCCTGGTTAGACAGGACTGCTGGTAGATGATGGAAAGTGGCTTTCTGAGTAAAATCTTAAAACATTTCAAGAAATAAACCATTAAAAATTCTATTATAAAATCATAAAAATGTATCTCTATGACCTTCCTAAAACAGGAGTAAATTTCAAGGCTTTGTGTGTATCAATTTACAAATTAAACTTCATGCCAAAGAGCAGCATCCTGTCGGTGACAGTGCAGATCTAACAGTATGAGTGTACAAGCAGTAACACATACTGAAGTGTCAGCTCAAATAAAAACACCAATCATTTTTTTCCATTCAGTAAACAAAGAACTGTTATAAAGGGCAGCATTAACACAGAGGGAGAAGAATGTCTTCCCTTAATGGTGTTGTCAGGAAAAGGGAGAAAGAACTGATTAAAATCTAAACATCAGAAACCAAGACATTCCCTGGACATGCAACAATTTGTAACAACTAGAAGAAAAGAATATTGAAGGAGAAAATAAGTCAGACCTGTCAGGTAAAGTCAGTGAGTTCATGATTCATCAATGGTTCATTGTTAGCCCAAAGGTCAAATATGCAAGAAAAAATATTGTAACACTTTATATTCCAGCAAAAATGCTAAATACACATTCACAAAACCATTAAACTTAAAAGCTATAAATCAAAGAAAGATATCACAGGCTCCTTACATTTTGTTGTCTGACTGGACTGTGACCAAAGGCAGCAGGCTTTTTCCGACTATGGAAACCAGCCTGTAGCTCTTAGAGGCATTGGGTATCCAAATACTGATTCTCACTGCATCTTGACTTTTGGATGAGATGATCCTCATTTGAAGATTCTTAATGTTCCCCACCATCAAGAATATAAAATTATGTTAGCATTTTCTCTCAAGATTTTGAAATTATTTTTGAATTATGAAAGGTTAAGGGTTTTGTCCTCAAATTGCAATTTGCCTATGCAATCACCTTGGTAAAAAACTAATAATAACAGTTTATGCCAAGTCTGTTGTAATCATGCCATTAAAAAAACAAGAAGGAAAACAAAATCCTAGCATTTGACCTTATTGGAACATTGTATTTCATCATTCTGATGTACACCTAATTTCCCTGTTTAATGACTGGATGGGTCACACTGAATTTCCAGCTGATTGGTGAGGACCTTATGACTGCTACAAACAGAAGATAGTATTTGGCCCTGTGTTGAATACATGTATGTATCTTACCTTACAGATATGGTAATGTTCAGAAATTAATTAAGACATACAACAAACTGCAGCAGTATCTGGTGGCATACAGGGTTCTAAGTTATAAAGGTAATTAGCCAAGCATCTAATTATTTAAATATAACAACAATTTATGACTAGAAAAGGATAAATTAACTCAGTGCAGCTATGCAAAACATCTTCTCTTTTGTAATCTGAAGCAGGTGTACATTTCACATAACTGAAAAATGTGAAGTTATAGAACTATTAATTATTTTACTGTGACCGGTAGAAGATTGAAAAAAAAAAGAAACCAGATGACAACCTAACAAAGCTTACCTCTCAATATTTGCAAAGAAAAATAAATCATGGCTTACAAGAGGTAGTTAAGATCTTTGCTACATAGCAGTCCAGCATTTGATTGTTGTTAAGGACATTAATAGTATAATTAGGCTAGTATCTTGAAACTTTAAAAATTAAATTAATCATAATAAGAAAATGTAATTTGTACATGATAAACGAGACAGGAAAAATTATAGGAACAGCAATAAACAGGAAATGGCTGCAGCAGGTGTTTGTGTGTTGGTTTGGTTTTTTTTTTTTTTTAACGTCTAAAGCCTTTTGATGTAACATTCTCTCTCAGATCATGAGTAATTAAAAGCGGCAGCCTTTTCAAAAGGCTTTTTTCAAACTGCCATTTGACATTGTTCAGGTTGCTACAGATTAACAGTACAAATCAATATAAAAGTAAAAAAAGAGTATTACAGTTTTGTTTAGTGATAGCAGATCTTTTGTAAGGATCCTATTAAGGCCGTAAATGACGTTGGAGTCAAACTAAGTTTTCTGAGCTGGATTCATATGGAATTTAAAAAAAAAATTTTACACTAACCAAATTACATTTCTAAGGCAAGAGTAAGCATCAGGCATTTAACAAGTCTAGAGACCTGAAAGACCTTTCAAGTAACTCCAGAAGTAATTTAAGTCATTAGTGGCTGGGCAGTGTGGAAGACACTAGTTAAAAATAACATTGAATTTAAGTATACAACACTTTCTGAGGACATCAGCACCTGTCAACCGACGTAATAGGAATTCTTTTTTTTTTATTTACTTGCAATGAGAAAATACTTTTAGTTAGAAAGGGTGTTTACTTGCTTGAAACAGGTACAATTTTAGTCAGATCCAAAGTTAGACCATGTTTGTCAGGGGTCAGCTGAGTTTTGTATATCTCCAAGGATGTTAATTCTAACCATACCTTCAGTGATGGTTTTCCTGTAATTTCTCCAGATACTACATTTTACTTTATGAAGGACTTTACTAGTTACAAGAGATTGTACTTCATATAGTGCAAGTGCCAAACAACTGATAACTGTATACTTCAAGTAATATTGCTTGACAGCTAAATGAAGAGCATGGCTATAGGCAGTCCCACTAAGCCATTCAGGGGTCAAACGATCATATTTACAAAATCTTCACCACACTACAAAACTTTTTAATCTTCTACTCTGATCACAGTTGATAATGTCATTAATTTTAAATTTATAATATAATCAGGCGACATCCAGATGAGGCATGAACAAAAGCAAAGTAACATTAGTTTAACTGGGAGATAGACTCACTTGAGTAGCCTCAAAACAGTAAAAATAACATGTTTAAGAAGACCTGACTAATATTTGATTGCAGAATTTTGCTGTAGGCTGTGATCTCAGAGAGAATTACTCATAATGGAACCTTAATAAAAATTCTGTGTAGTTCTGTTCTTTTTGTGCATTTTAAAATTAAAAATGCACTGTGAATGTATTAGTACAGTCAAGCACACATGGGAAAAAATTGCACATTTTTTTCCTAATGGGGAAAGCAAGTCCTTTCTTGCAGACAAAAGAAGTGCCCAGATTTATGGTAATAAAGACAAAAAGTTCCTCAGCTACTATTCAAAAACAACTTATCATACATTTGCTTCAATTTATGAATTATGAACAATAAAAATGTTTCCATCATATGTTGTAATAAATGTTCAAACAAAAACTCATTTATATAATTTTCAACATATATCCCTGTTAAAGTGAAGATCTGAATTCAGCTTTTATTTGCTGAAAAAGCCATGATATAGGGTAGGTTCAAAGAGCAATTTGTTTATCTAAAAAAGCAGTTACTGAAATCCCCAATTTTGCAAAGCAGGTAATGAAACCCATATTTTGTACATGTTTATTGGGTATCTAACGTAAACTAGACTGTATTCCTAGATTTTTCTTTAAGAAGAACCAACCCCCCTGACCACAGTCACAGCTCAGCTCACACTGGTTTGTATCTGGATACACAAGCTGAAACTGAAATAGACCTAAATCGCATTTATGCTTCACTAATTTATTTAAAATGTGTTAAAACCAGTTTTACTCTAAAATGAGCAGTGCTATGTTTATATTGGACATAATAGAGTTTTTTCTAAAACTGACTATGCTAAAAAAGTGTAAGAACTGCTTACCATTTAATTCCAATTTAATGGTAGAGCACAACTAAATTAGGCCCCTGTAAAGAGATGAGAGCTAAAATATTCAAGGAAAGAAGCAGATCCACTCAGAGCTGAGACACCAAAACTCCGGTTTATTTTTTCCTTTTGTAGATAGAGTATGGACTGTAATTTTTTCCAGGCTCAGGTAAACAGTCATTGTGTCCTCTGAATTACACAAAAGAAAAGAAGGAATGGTTGTCTTCTTGTAGCTGTCATAGGGAGGGCACCAAGATGGTACTTTTACTTAGTTTTGGTCAAATATAAATTAACATTCAGTTATTCACCACTTAAAATATCTCTTCCAATGACATGACACATTTTTAACTACATGGTCATGAATAGCAACACTGTAATTACATATAAGAATTCACTGAAGTAAACATCTAATTTCTGAAGTGTCAGACAACAGGCAGCATCATGCAGACTACAGCTCCACATTTTAGTAGTAATCAATTGAACTAACAATAGAGCTGATTGACAGGAAGCTCTATGCTATTAAAAGCCAAACATAACAAAACCCAGATTTTGTCTAAGCAATGAAAATGTATGGACTATCTACACTTTGTCCTCATGTTGTCTTCCTGCAGGAAAAAATAGTAACACAGCTGAAATCTGAAGCAGGCTTATTGCACCATCTTTAATTAACTTCCAAGTCTAAACTGTTGCACAAAAGAGGGTAACCACTGGCCAATTTCTATACTACCTTTTTTGTGAGTTGATATTCCTAGGTCCAGGAGAAACTGTCAAGGAATTTTCACATATAGAATTTCTTACTTGATTAATACTGGATAATAATTAGTTTGATTTCTAGAGTTAGGAAGCTAGCTGTAATCATCACCTAGGATGTGAAACTGAGAACTGAAACAGGTATTAATTGTTACTACCATCATAAATGCTATTCTTAAAAAATCTACCTGTGGTTTTGTTGTGATTTCTGGGACACAATGGCTAGAAAACAGCAAACAGTCAAACTGCTATGGAAACAGTTAAATTAAACCACAAACTCCTTTTCAAACCGAGTTCTGAGGTGAGTTTTCCCTATTCACGATGTATTCACACACTGAAAAGTAAACCAAACAAAATCTGCTATGGGAGTGTGAGGAGCAGCTATAGAAAAAACAATTGTAATAACCTGAAACTATTGTCTTCTCCTCTTGACCTTAAAGGTTCACTGCCATTTCTCCATGCAGCAAGAATAACCTGAGACATTCCATCTTTCTATGACATGATGAATGAGCTTCGATTAAAAGTAGCTAAAAGAAGAAAAGCTACTAATGTGTTTTATACAGTCACTGATCAGTTCCTGACATGTAATATTTCATTTGCTTTAGGACATTAAGAAATGTTGTGTACCTAAAAACAACAGCTTGTATGATAGTATATCTATCATTACATGCACCATAAAAACAAGAAGGACATAAATTTGTTTCTGCCTGTTAAAGTCTAATTACCTGTAAAATCCTTACTTGGCACTTTAACAAATTGACACAATCAACTTAATGATCCTTAACATATTAAAATTTGCAATGTGTTTCTGCTTGCTGCCTGTCCAAACCACACTAAATATTTGCTGGTTCAGATGACATCATAGCAAGGGTCAGATCTTAAATTTTTCTGCTAAGTACAAGTAATTGCAATATTGTCACTTGCTACAGTACCTGTATTATCTCATCAGTCCTACAGCTTGGGATGACACTGCAGAGAGAACTTCAGTATAATTGTAAAGAGAGAATTCTATAAACACTACTGTCCTGTGTAGTGTTCTCCCTTAATAGTTGGAATGACAGGTAACAATCATGTTCAATATATGGCCTTCAGGTTGTGCTACCTATGACAGAATCATCCATAATAGTTTACTATCACTTTCTTTTACTGCCTAAGTATATCCATGCTATAAAACTCAGGTGATGAGCTGCAAGACTACTCCTTCTGACTGCTCACCTTTAGCTCTGTACACTGATTTATTTTCTTCTCAGCACCTTCTAGCAGTCCGAGAAACTTGACTACTTTCCCACTACAAAGTCATGTAAACTCATTAGATATTGAGGGAATGTAACTTTGCAGGTGTTCTGCTGTTATTAAGTACATATGCCATCTCTTCTGCATTCCAAAAACTGTGCAGAGCCTTTAATTAAGTTTTTAAAGCTTTGATATTGCCAGGGAAAAAAATCCAAGAATAGATAAATAAACTGATTCTGTGATAGGTCAGTATCCCATTATCAGATATTACATTCTTGAAAAATAAGACTTATGTAAAGAATAGCCCTATCAGAAATATGTACTAATAATGATTATTCAGTGTTGGTTTTAATTACAAGTACACTACAGTATACCCTTGTAAGTCTACCCCTCCTACTCAGTATTATGTTATAGTTGACCACAGATGGTCACGTTCTTCCATAAATATCTTTACAGAGGTAGGTACTTAGACATAATGTGTGAAATTATAGAGATAAAATATAATAAAACATTAAGAAAAATCAGAATATATTTTACTTAGCCTGTAACTTGAGTCTGTAGAGAGAGTAAACATAAAGAAAATATGTGTAAATTGGCACATACTAAGTGGCCATTCTCTTATTTTTCCTATTAACTCTGTTTGAATAGAGAGAATTACGCTGTAACAAGAAAAATAAACTAGGAAACAGAGGTTCATCTCACACATGTGCTCTCACCCAACAATTTCACTAAATAAAAAATCTGCAGATTTCTTGTGTTAATGTAAAAACTATTATATGGTACCATATGTGAAAAGGGATGTGAAAATATGACCTGAAAGAGGCATGAATGAATAAAACCAGTATCAAAACTGTAAAGTTAAAAATTTGGTAGATCAGCCTTTCTGGATAATTCGTACACTTCCTTTTGTCAGGTCGTGGATAAACAGACACTGGATAAATCTTTCTCATTTCTGTTCAGAACAGAAATTTGCATTTATGGTTCTGTGGATTACATCATTCAAACCCATGCTTTCCTTCAGAAGAACTAAAGTCTCTGATTTAAGTTGCGCCCAGATTCTCAAGGGAAAAAAAAAAAGGAAATATCTAAAAGATTTTGTGTGCATTCCTCCTCTTTCCAGAAACAACATGTAGACAGGTGACAATTACGAAGAGTAAACAGTAGATTTCCGATAAAATAAACTAGCTCTTATTGACTTTAACCTGTGTGTTGAAATGCTTCCAAAGTGAGTGACAACTGCTATTTGAAGTACCTTCACTGTGCATTAGCAATGCCTATTCAGGACTGAGGTTGAAAACACTTTCAGGAAAACTAATTGTGGAATTACAGCAGTCTTTCAAATGTTACAGTTCAAAAGCACCACATGAAACTTTCAGGCAAAGCACTGTCCTTAGTTCCAGGCTATGTTGTAAGCAAGAGTTCTCTTAAGAAGAAAAGTATAAAAGAAAGATGATTAAGGAAAATTTACTAAAATATCCAGGTACAAAGTATTCCACGATATCAATCCTCCCTTGTTCACTAGTACTGTTCAAAAGTGGAGGAGGAATAATGCTATGAATATGAGTGCAGGCACTTTTGGTTAAAATGTTCTGACTAGCAAAAAATCTTTATTGAAATGACAAACTAATACCTGAATGACAGTACCAAGCAGACAGACTCTGAAATTCTATTTATTTAGTTTTCACATTCCTTTCCTGTGGTAGGAAGTGATTACCAGCATAAAGATTATACAATTTAGCTATCCTTATTTAGCCCCCTTTTAGGAGTTCTAAAGCTACCTTCCCAATGTTTCTATACCACTCATATTCAGTTTAAAGTCTTGATTTTTAAGTTACTTTATTGGTCCTTTTCCTCATATCTAGAAAGTACAACAGAAAACAAAACTTTTCCATTCTCTTTTCCTTGTCTTTTTATAGTATTTCCTTGATTTCTCCCCGTAGAAGGTTTTTCTTGCCGTTTTCATAACCATTCTCTGAATCTTATTTGTTTCTACTATATAAATATATCAAAAGATATAACTAAACCCAAAATCAGTGGAAGACACTGAAGATCAAAGAGCTGCTTAATGAAGGCACACAAGAAACCCCTCAACATTTCAAGAAAATAAAAGCTGATGATACAGCATATAACCTCCTAAGGTTTCTGTGATCTTTGTTTAGTCATACACAAATGAAAAGGAGAGAAAAATTATACTATGTAATCTTGAATAACTCAGTTTTGTTATTTTGAAGCTATCACACTACAATAGTAATCTTCAAATTAGAAAATGAAAGTGAAATATTTTGAAAGACTGAATTTAATACAGGAATTCTGGTATTTAATCAGTCCTCGTATTAGCAACTTATCTTCTAATTAGAACAAGACAATGTCTTGACCAACAATTAATCATAGGCAGAAACATCAATATAATAAGGTCATTATGTGATTGGATTTGTAACCTTCATAATTTTTCTTTTCTACTTATCTTTTCTATAATAAAAGTAATCTAAGAGATTATGCAATTTGACTAGAATATGAAATTATTTTTACCCTTTCCATGTTAACTATATTATTCCTACATCTGGTAATAATAGAGATGTTTCTACAAAGTTCTACAGGTAAGAAAGTTACCTATTTACCTAGTTAACCCTTATAAGTACATTTTAGGTCAAAAAAATGGGGGTGTTTGCTTTTTTCCAAGCCATAGACTCTTCTCAAAGGACACTAAACTGGAAGATGCACTTGTGCTACTAACTACAGTATTCAGACTGGACTAGAGAGAGATCAAAGTGAAGTCCCCTGAAACATATATAAGGAGATTCACAGTGTCTATTTTATTCTACACAGCTGCTCCTGACAGAAAAGTCCAGTCTGCTAATATTTTAGCCAAAGTTGTTGTAGAATCCTTTTCATAAAGTTCAACTATACCTTAAAGTAGCTTTTCCCCACTCTATTTCTACAGAAGGACGATGCTGTCAGTCAGCCAAACTACACTTACTCTCTTTCCCCCATTTCTACTAATTATCTTCATTGTATTATGATAGATATTAGAAGGGAATGATTTTTTTTTTTTTCCAGAACAGCTTCTTCACATTTTGCTTTTTGTTTTGAAAATCTAGCTGCTTGTATTGCATTTTAGGAACTCTGATTTTTTACCAAATGAATTTCTAGACATGGTAGAGCACTTGGTCCTACAGCTGTACACATTCATCTTAGAATTAGGACAAATTAATTTAGATTCAGAGAAGAAGCTGACATTTTTCTTGAGGCATCCTGCTGTAATCCTATTTGCACTTTCATAAGAAGCCAGTTCCTGCTG
>NW_010263009.1:9143-13840 GCF_000690775.1 Eurypyga helias
TTATCCACTCATGGAAAAACTCACTCACAGGAAAGACAAAACATTATAATGGATTTAAAATGCTCAAAATACGAAAGCAACGAATGTGCATGTTATGCTTAGTGAAACAGTGTGTTTTATGAAAATTTCAGAAAGGGAAGTGATTTGCCCTCATTCCAGCCTGAAATGTATTGGCGTTGGATCCCAGGAGTAGTGTAAATTCTTGCAGTATTTTTTAACATGCTGGGGAAAAAAAAGAGGGAACGTGGAGTTTGGAAGACTCAAACAAGACAACAAGGAAGATATTTTCTGACTGGGAATTCTCTTGCCACTGAGAGAAGCTCTGTCCTATTTTATGCACAGACACGTGTTAATACAGGTACACAACAAAATCTCAGTAAACTGAAATTAATTCCTTGTTTAATAGTAGGAATTTAGTCACTACTGATTAATTTAGAAACCTCTAGATAGATTGCAAAAATCAAAATATCCTCACCTATTTCTAAGAAGTAGTACTGTTTGGTGCTTTAAACAAGGGACCATGAAAGTAATTAGAGGCCTTTTCTCGAGGTAAATGCATGGGTATCATTAACATTAATGAGAAACAGCCCTTCTTAGTGATGGGAGGATAAATATATGCAATTAGACATACATGGCTCAGAAAAAATGAAAACAGAAGCTTGTTGCCTCAGTTAGGGTCAGTGATAGTTACAAGGAACAGGAGCGATCATTTACTTCCCGGAAAAAAGCAGAGCTGGTAAAAGTGCTGTCCAAGCACACAGGTACAGTTCTTTGCTATGTCATTTGTATTTTGCTTTAAGAATGAGTTCAGGCCTGCAGGCTTTAAGACATAATAAAGCAGCACATTACTTTTTGGTGGGGAGTCTGGCACAGAAGGCCACCAAAAAGCAAGATCAGAAGGTTGAGGATGAAGCCATACTAATAGTGTACTAAAAGCTAGAGGGAGACAATTTCCACTTGAATTTTGAGTCGGAAAGGTCCCATTGGTATAATTTCTGTGGTTACCCAGGTTTTTCTCTAGCAATTTAGAGCTAACATGATAGATTGATGACTGGGTATTTTTTCTTCATCTCATTTGGTTCCCTTACTGTCTGTTGTGTTTGATGTCTCTTTCACTTGTCCGCTTTTTTCCTACGTTCAAAATTATTCTCTAAGGAGCATTTCACTAGATATTAGTCCACTCATTGCTTCTCGAACACATATCCACAGTCTTAAAAACAGACAAGTATGCATGCACCAGAAAAGTTTATCATTGGTACATGTATTAATTCAGATAGGTAATACTTTGCCAGCAACTGTGCATTTGAACTTGCTTTCAGCTTGCTAAAATTTAAGGTTAGAGATCCAAGAGAAACATATACAACAAACAGAGGCAGTGGCTCCTGAAACTGGAAATGTAAGTTTCAGCCGGCTTCTGGAATAATCTCCAAATTAACATATTGGGAAAAAAATATTTATCTTCAATGAACAACTTCCCTAACACATCAAATGTTGCCACGCTACTGACTCTGAGTATTACTAATGATGAACACCACCACAAAACCACAGCTCTGACCTTCTGTGTCTCTCAGATGCATCCTGTAATGCACTATGACTGTCTTCTCACATTTTTCACAAGAAAAAGCACAGACTGTATGTAAGAGGAAAATGAAAGACCTCTGTCTTTGTCACCACCACTTTAAATAGTTTGGAAGAATAATGTAAAGATCAGAAACTGTCCCAATGAAGGAGAAAATGGAGGCTGAGAGGAAATCCACTACAAAAATGATACCAAGATTGCACATGGGACAGAGCATGGCCTCTGTTTTGTAAAAGTACTTCTGTGCATGCGAAATTTCAAAGTCTCTTTGCTATTCCTTCAGTGATTATCATAACCTGTATACCTATTGTAAGAGTTCCATATGTGATATTTCTTAATTTGCATAAATTTACATTGACGTTTCAGATCATATGTTTGCTCACAATTGGTTCTGTGTGGATCACTGAGGTGCAGTGTTACAGAAGCTGCTTTATGTGTAATAGCTTTCACATTTATCTATATTTCCTTCACATCAAATGGTGTGTTTCTTTACCACATGTGACCTATCGGGCTTTTGGTCTTGCCACTGAACATTTATTAGATGCCTACAGAAAATCTCAATCAGTGTAAATGGTGTTCCATTTAATTTTACAATATCCTTGTTCACCACTATCACTTGTTAGTAAAATAAACAAATTTTATAGTTTTAGAATTGAAGAAATTACTCTGATTTTAAACACAAGAGCAGTAAAACCAGTAACAAAGTCCTTTAAGCACTATTGATGTGAATTATTTGAACTTATTCATTTTAATTTACAATATTTTTAAAATTTTATTCATATATCTAAGAAAAAAGATATTATGTGGAAGATGAAGTACCCATATTCATTAAAAATAATAATAATATGTATATACATGAATACGTATACATATTGTAATGGTATCGACTATAAATCTTCATCTGTGTGTGAGACAGTATCTTCTTCCATGCTGGCTGCTCTGTGCTACTTCCCTGAGCTGACTGCTCCAGGGTGAGCACAGTAATTCTGTGTACTGCCAGGTTTGGAATGGAAACAAGTGAAATGGCATATGGGCAATAGTCATATCAGGGTATTTCACACTGGCGATAGAGAAACTGACAGTGCTACGTCATCCCCTGACCTAACTGAAAATTACATTAGAATTAAGAGGTTTAGAGCTCTATACTCCAAAAAGAATTGTTGTTTCCGCTTAATTTGTTGTCTGTATAGATATGGTGACTTCTTGCACCCCATTTTTTTTAACTATTTCGTTTTCTCAGTGAGAAACAAAGGAAAAGTTGCTTTTTCTGGCTATAGAAAAGCACAAAATATATGTGCAGCTCTATTAAAATTCGTAGTTCAAGAAAAAAGTGCAACCTATCACATGGACTATTGGTTTCACATTTGCTGAGTCATTATAGAGTAAGAAAAAAAAAAAAAGTGATGCCTTTTCCAAGAGAAGTATCACTTCCAAAACCACTCCCTTAAAATACAGATATGTATACTTTAAACAAAGTACATACTATCGGCTCTTTTTGGTTAAATGTTCTTTTGAAGAAAAGATTCTATGTAAAACAATTCATGCCATCTGATACAATATTTAACATCATTTTATGAAAAATGCTGGACCTCCAAGAGTGGGGTTCCTAGATTATACCAGAGAAATTACACCAGACATTTTGGAATTTGATTAGGTGAAGAGATAAATCATAATCAGTGTATGTTATCACTGTAGTCTATTTATATTAATATTAACCTTCCCAACATGTGCAGTAAGCCAGAAATTTGAATTTAAATGCACTTATCTAATGAAAATACAGTCTTTTAAAGCATCATGACTGAACACAGCAGTTTTTCTATTTCTTTTTGGTTTAGACTAAATACATTACTTCTTAGAGGACAGATTCCTGTAACAATGCTTTATTCTGCGAAGTACTCCAGATGATGATGATCATCCATAGATTTATTATTGCTTTCCAACAAACCAAACCAACAGACTGGATTTTCAAATCCGGATTGGTTAGTGTTACTCAGAGATCACAAAAGCCACAGTACATGTTAAATCCCAATCATTCCAGTTCAATGTTTTCATTTTTTTGCTTATTAAATATTACAACAAACAACTAAAATATGGTTTAGACCAATTTGCTCTTCATACACTAATAATAATGAATAAATTATAATGAATAAAATAGTAAAAACTCCCACTCATTAATCTGTTAAAATAAACCAGATTTGGAATACCGGAATTCACAGAAAATCTGTCCTTTTACAAATACAGAACTGAAAACTATTAAAAAAAGAAAAATCATACCTATTAAATTATAAAGAATTACCTAGCTAATGTAAGTTTAATTAAGCATACACTCCTGACACAGTATTTTAATGTTCTACATTGTTTATTCCAGCATAGAGAGAATCAGGTTTAATAAATTGACAAAGATTTCTCTTGTCATGAGTTCTGCTAGTCCTTAATTGGAAATCATTTATTATACTTACTAGAAGTTGGAGTTATAAAGGGGAGAACAACCAAGTAGCTCACTAATCATAATAATTAAGTAAACACAGTGTTGTGGGGTAGGCTGTGGTTTTTTAGTGCCATATTTACATGAATTTCTTTCTTTAAAATAAGAAATTATAAAACAAAATGTTGGGATAAAGATTTTACTGTATAATTCTTTTGAGTACATATCTCCTCAGGTGATTTCACATCAGCAAGACAAGTCAAATACTAGATTAATTTCAGATTTGTATTTATCAAAATAGATCATTCACGTAATACTCCAAAGATAATACTCCAGACCTCTTAGTATTCCTGTTGCCCTGCTGTCCCAGCATTTTCTTTCAGTTCTACCGGCTTGAGACACAGGTGTAAGTAGAACTTTGTGTACTCTTAAGGATATCCACAAACCAGAACTTGTGTGGGGACACAACACCTTTGGTTGCACTCTTAATTTCTGTTGGAAATCTTTTTTTTCTTATCATGACCTTAAGACTGCTCTCTACAATAAGAATCTCATAAGTGTTCTTCTCTGTGCATCCTTTTGCATTCACCTACGCCACGACCCTCTGTCACTGTTTTGGTTCATCCCTGAGAAATGTGTAAAGTCCTTTTGCAGTTTTTCACACCCAGACCCCTTGATCATGCTACACTGGGA
>NW_010263009.1:13856-14201 GCF_000690775.1 Eurypyga helias
AGACTGTCACAAGCATGTTTGCCTGTAGACACTACTGTAGAGGTAAAATTGAATTAGATGCTCTATCGGTTTGGGAAAACATTCTCTGTCGCTTTTTGTAAGCCAGGTTGTCCAGCCACTGCATCCAGAAGCCACTGCTGTTTAATGGAAAACACCGGAATGCAGCGAGTGCCACTCAGTCTTCCTCTTCTGTTCATTTATTTGTTTTTCATTATTACTTTTCTGATTTGAGTATGTTTTAGTCCCAGACAGCTCTCTGTAGCTCTAATTACTAGTTTCTATGGCAAGATATGATATAGGGCAAATCTGCTGCTTTGCTTGTGAACACAAAGTATTAGAAATACA
>NW_010263009.1:14218-37068 GCF_000690775.1 Eurypyga helias
TGTTTGAGCTCTTTCGGTGAGAATTTTTAACTGTACCTAAATGCGTAAGCTCCAACCAAGTTTCCCAAATGTGGGATGTTTAAATTCAGCAGAGCAGGCACACAAAGAACTAGCATCTTCTCGTGAACTTAAAACAGAAAGTTGGTAATTTAGTTTATTTGCGTGGAAGTACGAGAGATGGAAGAACTTAATCTTTGCTTTAGGGAAAAATATTCAACAAACCACTACCTGTGGAGTTCCTGGGCCCTCTGTAGATTGGGTCAAGCTAACCTTGCAATACTGATTAGATAAGATTAATAATGTATTTGCTCCTGTAATCCTAGTTTTTCATACTTCAATGTAGGAAAGGCCATCTTCAGTGTTTTTATAGACTCACCAAGAACACGTATTAGCACAGCAGTATGTCTGGTTGCAGCAGAAATACAATTATGTAAATTAGATATGTGTTCCCTGAAGACTGCTAATAGAATGATTGACCTATATACCGTTTAATTTGTTCTCATGCTTTCTCTTTATTGTCTTCCAGCTGCACCAGAAATTAAAACTTGTTAAACTGAATCGCTCCCCAATTATATATCAAAGGTTCTTGTGTCACTTCGTGTCAAAAGCAATTAATAGTTTGCATACTCTTTATTGCCAGCAATACGTTGAGGTTTGGTTGGGGGTTTTTGTTGGTGTTTTTTTTTTTTTTAAACCCAAACAACTATTGCCCCTATAGACCCTCTATATTAAATACCTTGAAAAGATCTCATTTTATTTGCTGCTGCTAATAACCTTCATAAAATTGTTTTCAGAAATATGCCAAAGAACGAGTAATAGGTGAAAAGAGGAAAGAGGAACTTTGCTTTAAAAAAAACCCCAAAACTAGTTTTTTCAACTATTTCACAAACTAAATTGGTTTTATTTAAGTAGATTTCAATAAACATTCACTATTAATGCATTGGGGTGCTATAACATTATCTATTCAATATACTATACTGAATCAAAATCCAAACAGGGCAAGAAAAAATTTTCAGCGTCAGTGGACCATTGGTTAATCACCTATTTGTGAACAGGTCTTGTTTTGCTACACCTTAGCAATTTGTTAAAAACAAATTTTTTTCGGTTGACCCCCATAAACATTTGCAGCCACATAAAATGTAAGTGCTAAGTGAAACACTAAATTAAATACACATTTAAATCCACTCCCTAGTCAGAAACTGGATTTGCCTTTAAACCAGGTCAAATTATCTCCTCAGTAATGTGAGAGTACATAACCAGGAAAGAAGGGAGTTTCTTTAGGGATGCGTTGGTATAGGTTTCAGCTGGAGTTTCTGTCAGTCTTAAGAGACAGGGCAAAGCTTCTTCTAAAGGACAGAATGCTTTTAGTTTGTCTCAGGAAAATACAATAAAGCAAACCCCAAACATTTCCACAGAGCCAAGAGTACTGTGACGGCTCTGCTACTAAGCACAATCAGTATCTGACAGCTTTTTGATGTGCTTTTCACCACCTCCCAGATGACTGGGGAGAGAAAAGAATTATTTACTGAAATAAACTCAGTGCTAAGCATGCGCCAGATAGGGTTGCGAGCAATCATAGACTTGTGTGCTTGCAACCACAGACTTACCAAGAAGAGACAACACAGAAAGCAGAAATGCTATGCAAAGATATTGCAGTTTTTCTGTTAACTTTGTTTAGCAATAAACAACAAATTCTGGATTAAAGTGAACAGAAAACTTGATGGAGCAAAGTTCATATACGAGATATATATATAGGGTATATAACAATGTAAGGAGAGCAAAAGTATTTCTTTTACTTCATAGTTTCCCCTATCCATAGCAGCAATATTTAGGATCACATCTCTCGAGGGCTAAAAAACCACCACATTCAGCCCTTCAGAATCCTAAATGAGGCTTCAAATGTTTGCATGAATTACACCTATCTTTTGAGGTTGAACAGGTCAAGAAACGAAAGCAGCCAAGGGGGTACAAAATTCTCTTGTAGTCTCCAGAGCTACAACAAGACGCATCCAATTAGTCTTCAAATGGCGTCTGCACTTTGACACTTTAAATCTGCTGTCACTGAAATCGGTGCGTAAGACCGATTGTCACTTTCTGGACTACAGTTTGTGGGATTATTTACAGAAATTATTTTTTAGCCAGCTTTATTTTTGTGTCTTCGTTTATGGTCAATTTGCTTTTCTTAAGCTGTAAATATTTGATGGGGAGCAAAGCAAGAAGTGAAAAGGACATGTAAATGCTTATACTAAGCTGTAAGGTTCAGTATAAATCAGAAGGTAAAGAAGCATGGGACTGAGGTGTGATAACAATGCAAATTGGTACACTACAATGACAATATTCAAGTTAGATAATTATAAAAGTTTTCCAAGGACATCTACATGTTTGTTTATTTTTTTTCCCTAGCTATATTTTTAAATGCAACTGAGAGTCTTCTCTCTACATCAGACAATATGACAAACACAGCAGAGCCTCTAGAGCCTACAGGGAAACTCAATATGCATGTAATAAGAAATGGAAGTGCTTCACCTTGATTGAGCTATGTTTTGCTGTAGATAGTCTTTAATTGAGTATGACAAATTTCTCCCCAATTGCAAGTGGTTTGATTCACGTTTCAAAGCTGTTGTGCCAGGTAAGCTTTGTGATCTCCCACTGAAGTTTGTTGAGAGCCTTAGCTGAGGTCTTTTATTTACTTAAATCACATTATTCTCTTCCTAATTATGTTTAGAAGCAAAGATAGTAAAGAAGGGTTCCACAGACAGCACAGGGCTGGTGCAGAAAAAAGAACACTTTTAATGATCTCTACTCTTCTGAGTCAGAAGTTCTTAACAAAACACTATTTTTGGAGTGCTTTTTATCATGTGCATATTTGGGCTAAATTTGTGCTCTATTACACAGACATGACACTGGTTGTTAAATCTTCTTAAATATGAGTAATAGGGAATGAGGTTCATGACCCGACATATTTTGCTTTTCATTCTGTCATTTGTATACAGTTTAAAAACTAGGCATTAGGCTGAACACCAAGACTCAACCTCTCTATTTATATAAAAGAAAATAGTTTTTACTTCCAGATTAAATCATCTGCTTGTATTCATTCATAACTGTTGACTTCCAGGAAAGAGAAATACAATCACTGAGAAAATACCAAGGTTTCCCCTCCTTCCTCCCCCTCCCCAATATATATAGGTACAGGCAAATTAGGTATTGTCCAGTCAGCTTCCTGTAATTTATTTTCTGTAAGATAAATAGAAAGTGTCTCCAGTCTCTTTCAGATGGAAGAATTGCACCTGACATTTCTTCAATTAAAGTTTTTATATCTAAGTAAATTTTCAGTTTTGGTTCAAACTGTAGATGGTATGTAACTGTGAGTTACTTGTTAGATAAGGTCTCTCCCTATTCAGCCTGTGCTCTATGATCTGTCCCAATGATTTAACAGATTCTGAAGACTGAATGGACATTGATTTAATGTGTAAACTTTGACCAACACCTGCATATCCTACTGGCCATTATGTATGTTGCACACTCAGGAAAAATGTAAATAATTTAAGGAGTGAATACATTTGATACTGCAAAGGAAACTTGAGAGGTCTTAAAATTATAATGGCACAAGTATACGGTAAATAACGTCATAGATTAAGCAAACTTTCACGTCTTCATTATGTGCAGCAGAGAATCTACTGTGAAGCAGTACTTTTCACTCATTTGAAATGCTATTTTCTATATCCTATCTGATTGTAGTTTTTATTTGTGTACTTACTAGAACAAAGCAATGACAATTAAAAGACATGACACAGTTGATACAGAGACGTATTTCCTCTTTTTCTGAAATGTTTAGTGAAATGCAGCAGGTCTACAAAAAATAAAATTAGAAGTATGCTGTAGAGGTAAAGTAGATCTAACTTCAGAGTTCAGTGACAGATATCCACATGGCTATCTTCAACTATTCACTTTAGGTACTTCAGAAAGAATTATTAAAGGTATTCTAACCTTGCAGCCTGGTCAGCAGAGAGATGAGCTCCTCTGCTGGGCACCTACTTCAATTTACCTTCTAGAAAAGGCTACTACTTTCCCTCATCTTAATCCCCCCACTAAACTATGACATTTATTTCTCTCTCTCATACATATTGAAAAAAATTCTTGATATGAACTATCTTAGACTAAGAAGTTTTTGTACTGGGGGAGAATCATTTCAGATATTGAAACTGTAAATGGAGATAAACAGAGGAAAATGTCAGATATATCTAAAAGAAAGATCATTTGACAAGATAGATTCATTAACTCTTCATTCTTGTTCAATAAAATGATTTTCTGTTCTGTTTTTCAGGCATTCACCACTTTCAATATGGCAAAGATGTAGTTTTCAAATATTGACACTTACTATGTTTGTGGGTTTTTTTCCCCCCAAGAAAACGACCCTGACAGAAATGCAGCTGTTAACTTATAAGCTTTCTCTCAGGCATCCTGAGACACCTGGTAGAAGAAAATATGTCCATATTAACATGTTCTGAATAGGTCAATGCCATGTTACCAACATGCTGACAGAAACAAATACTACAGGCATTTCTGCAAATAGGGATCTGCACGTAGAGATTTGTAACAGAAATGTCAGAGCTGCTGTGAATGAAGTATGAATAGAAATTCATGTTTAAGCACCAGAAGACAACAGCGGAATAAGGAGTTATGAAAACAGTTAGTAATAATCATGAAGGGCACCACTTCCATGACACCAATCTCAGAAATAATATTGAAGATGTTTCTACGTCATGGCCTCCATACTGACATCAGAATGGAAGGCACAGGAGGATGTCAAAAAGGTTCCTCAACAGGAAAGCAGATGATAGACGTATCATTCAAACACCTGTTCAAACAAGGGAAAACCAGACAGTGTGTAGCAACCTACTGTATGATTCATGGAACGTGAAGTAAGCAAGCTTCAGAGGTAAAGGACCACCCATCACAACTGATGAGTCCAATGGGATATAAACAATCTGTCCAAACAGCATTTTGTTGTTGCCAGTGAAGAGAAACTGAAAAGATGCAGGCAGCGCTTTGCCAGCTGGTATTCCTTGTCCCCACTGTGTTGTGAACAAATTATCCTTGTTACACTACTCATATGCATATACCACCCTGGTGCTTGTGGGATCATACATGTAAGTATGGAGTGGATAAATTCAACTTACGGAGAGATTTTTTATAAGATGATCACCTTCCACTTTCATAAGATCTTGCATTTAATATATTACAGTGTTTTCTCCACAAAAAAGCTTAAAATATAGTGGGGTTTTGTTTATTTTGGTTTCTTGGTTTGTTGGTTTTTTGTTGTTTTTTTTTTTTCCCCCCCTCTGTATTTTCACACCATAGGAATCGGAGTGGCAATATTTGTGAAAAGTGACATTTAGGCCAAACAGTTATGTTTCTTAACTGCAATATTATACAGTGTGGCTACCCAGTTATTTGAATTGTCAATGCATAATTCAGGCCATACTCTTTGTTAAAGTATAAATCTGCTTAAGGAAAAAAGTATCCCCCATGACTTATACAACTCATACTTAAAGTTTTGAATATTCATAACAATCCCCACAATCTGTAGGAAAAGTATATCCATAATAATTCACAAATAATTTAAAATAATTAGTACTTTGGAGGATATTCATTCTGTGATCAATAATTGAACAGTAAGAGGAGTAAAATCTGTCAAATGAATTATTCATGGTAAATGTCTCACCCAGTGCAGGCACAAACTTCAAAGAACGCAGTCACGTTCTGTTCGTTCAGAAGAGTAACAGTGGATTAACAGCACCAGGGTTTCAGATCCCACAAGAAAGTTCTTATTTAGTCTGTTGTGGGTATAAACAATATAATCCAGGGTTAAATCAACCATAGTAACTTTATCAATAAACTTGTTTTTGATAGTATCACTGCTAATATTCTACATTTCCATTAATATAATCCAATCAGAGTCAAAGCTAATAATTCCTCTCTTAACAGCAGGGATGAATAATGCTAAACACTCGACACTCAAACAGTACACAAGGCACAGAACAGTTGTATCACTTCTAAGGATGTGGGGGGGGGAGGCCAGGAATTTTCGTTCTTTGGCAAGATTCACAAAGTGTGATGGCTTCAGACAACAGAACCAGGGCTATTTTCTGTAACAGACCATCTCTCCCTTTCTTTTTTCAAAGGATCTTTTTCCTATAGAGATGTAGCAGAATTTTTGAATCATTGCTTTTTAATCTATGAACTGGTGTATGATTTCTGCCCCTCCCCCCCATCCCCCCAGTGCTATTAAGTGTCTTTATCTACAGATTAGATAAAGAGTGCAGAAGGTGGGAATCCTGTGCTGGGAGCTCCAGATTCTTTTTTAAACTGATCTAGACAAACAGATGTAAATAACACTATTTATCAATTTAAAAATACATTTTAAAGTAATATTGCTAATAGAAAAAGTAATTTGTCAATGAGAATTAATAGAAAACCATTAGAATACATGGATTTTCAAGCTTTATTAAATCAGTCTCCTAGGAGCAAAATTTGTTAGAAGACGACCATCTCACTGAATATTCCTGTGCATATGTTGAAGATCTTTTTTTGTATTAGCTCAAAATATTAAGGCTACAGCAATACACAAGAATTACTATCCTGATTTCTTAACACAGGTGGTACAGAGGACTCAAGCACTACTCTTTAATGAGTGCTTTACTAAGAAATATCTTAATCATGGTTTAGAGAAGAGGAAAGATTATTACAAATTCTGAGTTACTAAATTCATTTTAGAAAAGAGGCAACATAGAACAGGAAGCAGAATTCAAAAATATGGAAGACCTGTCTGGTATAGCACAAGCTACATTTGAATCACTACAGTTCTGAAAGAAGAGTTTTCCCCCACCTGACCTCCATCTAGTCACTCTGATCTTCTCTCATCCTTACTGTTTTTTATTCCATAGTCTGGAAGTAAAAGATGAAGAACTTATGTGATGAGATTTTAATGTCATGAAATATGAAAGACAGTTAAGATAGGAATCCTGATCTTCTGGGTACCTGAAAATGGTAGACTGCAGCACTATTCTCCAACGCTTACTGTAATTTAAGATTTTAAAATGCTCGTACATAATTTGCACAGATATTTCTGTTTTGGAGGAAATAGGGCTTACTCTTTGTTTAATAAATTCACTTACAGGGTAAAAGGAAACACTAGGAAAAGAAATTTTAAAGAAGTATTGGCAATTCTGCTTAAAACAGTATAGCTAAAATAAAAACACTGAGTGCTGAAACTCAGACTATTTTCTCAGGGCTTAGCCTATACTTAACAGTTGGCATCAGTGACAATTTGGTTCTGGATTATTAGTCAGACTTCAGGCTATCGTTGAGACATCAATCTCTCATTCCATGGCATCTGCTCATTCACTAACCTGTGTAGCTTTGTGTCAGATAGTCAATTTTTGTCCAAGGATTTGATAGATGTTAATGCAATTTCTTCAGCTACCAGCCTTTTGTTCCAGTGATGATGGTTCAAGCTTTCCTTATTTAATCTTTTAAGACTGAAGCTTGATTGGGTAATGACAGAAGTTTTGAATTTATCCCACCCTCTATTCTGCCAAAGATATATCCCTGCTTAAGATATATTATATTACTTCGGGTTTTTTTATCCCCAGATTGTACCTTTTCCTTATGCCAAGCTGGAACATTCCAGTGTTGATGGATGTTGCTCTGGGCTACAGAAAGCAAGCATCTCAATACTGTAACAGTAATACAGTGTCTGCATCATGATCAGAAGTAGGCTTTTACTAATCCCTCAGAATTAGTGAAAAAAAGATTTATCTTACTTCTAATATTTATAGAATAATAGGTTTTAAACACCCAATCTGAGATCAGAGTGGGTTGGCAAAAAGAGGTAAGCAAAGTACCTTTATCAAGCAATTTCCAATTGAGAGGGGAGGGAAAGGGGGAGTGGAAAGGGGAAGAAGGTGGGGCAGGAAGAACAATGCATAAAAATCTCAGAAAAACTGACTGACTTGGGAAAGTAAGTAAAGCATGACACAGTCTTATTATGCAATAATGTAACACATAAAGCTGTGAAAATTTGGATATTTTTCAGTGTATGTGTATTTTACTATTGATGTCAAAAAAACTCAAACCCACCTCCTAAAGGAGACATTTCTCTCAGTCAAAAAAAAATTGCTTCTGGAAATCTAAATAGCATCAAACTCTACATTCTAAATCTACTGCAATCATATACTTCCTTTAAGAGAGCAGACACACCAGTATATCCTGAAGCATCAGTCTTCTTTTAGACTTCCTTTGCCTTTCTCAAACTCTGCCCCAACTAAAAAAAAAACAAAAAACCCACACTCCACTCCCCACCCCTCACCAAAAACAAACAAAAAAAAGCACCTGTTGTATTGGTCAATAATATTCCTTTAATTTCCCAGTTTAAGTTTTAAGCTACCACACCCAGTTTAAGATACCAGAGCCACTGCCCAATTCTGCACTAAGCAGAGACTCCCAAAATGCAGAGAAACTGGGTAGCACAGCATTATGAAATAGGTACTGGCTCAAGGCAGAACCCTAAACTACTGGGATTAAGGATGAGGTGAGCTGGAAGCTATAAAAAAATGGATTTACTATCATACACCAGAGGTATCCGAACCCTACTTAATTTGGGCCACTGGCAAATAAAATAACATCAGTTACTCTGGCTTCACATGAAAAGTTCTTGTCACAGTGCAGCGATTAGTACAAACATCAATCAGTCCATTTGTTTTTTATCTGAAGAAGTGTGCAGAGACTCAAATAATTTATTGTCAAACAGAGAAAAAGGACTAACCTTGGGATTAGTTCAGACATTAAAAAAACTAACACCACCACACCACCAACAAATGAAAACCCTAACCCCACACCCATACTTAATAACTAGTTAAAAGCTGTCTACAAACTCTGTGTTAAAGGAACAAGGTGAAGACAACTGACCTCAGAAGGTGAGATTAAGACTATATAGGATTTAATTAAAAATTGTGACTATTGCAAGATTTGAACAGATAAAGTATGTCTCTGATGGAATACTTTCTAAAACCTAAGAATTGATCTTACATTTTTTATAGAATTATAGAATCGTCTGTCTGATGGTAGATGAGACATATTTCATATAAATCAATGTTCACTGTGAATCACAGAATTTTAGTTTTCAAAATAACTCAGACAGGGTTAGGTGTTTCCCGTGTAAGTGTGCAGTGCAAAACTGTAGTTCCATGAAACAACTAATATCTGTTTGGTGCTATGGTTTCTCTAATTAGTATTGCTGCTATTACATATCTGTCAAACACAGGATGGACCAACAAAACCTAATTAGCTGTTTAAACTCATTTATGTGCCACATTTAATCTTGTGCTTGTCACATTTAAATTTGTTTAAACCTTAATAATATTCAAGATCATGCACTTGTATTAAAGGCAACATGTGTTTGAGCCATAATGAATTGCTAATATTAAAATATTCATTATGGCTCAGACAACCTTTTTTTTATTTATCTAGGTGAGTCATTTATCTTTCCTATAAGATGTATGAGGTGGTTTTACTCAAACCAGTGAAACCCAAAACCTAATAATTGGTTTTGCACTACATATGTTGTTAGTTCAGCCATGTTCCTGATCACTGAGCCTGTCTAATTTTAATATGGAACATGAATCCAGCAGAAAACAAGTGCTTAATACAAATATTTAATTTGTATTTCACATAAAGCAGATATACTAGCTTTATTTCATTCAAAGATTCTAAAATATCTGGGAAACAACTGACTGGAATTTCTTAAGTTATTTATGAATATTTTGCTAAGGATCTGTAAACGTTATGAAGCTATTTTAGCTTTCAGTATCAAGATGTAATGATTTCCTGTGATAAAAAGATGGTAAGAAATGCCAACACTCGACCTATGCATCTTTGAGTTCACATTGTGAAAAGTGGCAGCATATGTTCTGAGATGTCCTACCAGTCCATTTTAGATATTGGTAATCTAATAAATACATGTTATTAGGAAGTGATAAAAAGTTATACCAAAAATAGAGCAGTAGCTACTCTATGGGTATAATAATTCTATTGAAGTTTTGTACATAAAATGATGTAGGAATTCCTATAGTAGACCAATTAAGCAATTAACTTTTAAGGTTCCTTAATGCTTTTTTCAAATAAAGCCGGCCTCAGAGAACAAGTAACAAGGGTTTTCAGAGTTTTATGTAAGAAACTGACAATGAGCGATGACAGACACGCCTAACTTAGTATCTGACACAAGAATCAGCCTAGTGGATCTTCAGAGGCTTAAACCAGATCCTGAGAATACTTTCTGCACATAACATCATTGATATATCAAAATGCTTTTTAAGATCTGAGCCTTAGGCTAGATTCACAAAAGACAGGTTTGAGTCTACTGAAAAATGCCAAACTCCACGATACCGCACTGTAAAAGATGTTTACATGGAATGCAGTCATACTCCTAAGACTTCTGTTATGAAGAAGCAATGTTAGGACGGAACTGTCTCATGCAAAAACTCGAATAAAAAAAAAAAAACCAAACAACCAAAAAACTCCACAAAAAAAAAACTTCAGACCCTATCTCCGCACTCAGTGATTATACTCAGTGATTAAATATCTCACTTGGAAAGAGAAGGAAATCTGTTTCCAATCCCATATTTAAGGACTGCTATAGTATTTTAAAAATATTCTCATACTTTTTTGTGTTTTTAAATTTATTTACTATACGTAGTGATTCTGATCTATACAGCTTGGATAAGCCTGTACTTACTCAATATTTATCAATGTCCAGAATCAAAATATAACCAAAATATTTTTCTTACATTAATATGAAGGGGAAAAAGATAGCCCTTACCTTGAAGAGAGTAACATTTTTCAAGTGCAATAGTTTTAACATGCTAATATACTGTAAAAAGGCTGTTTTCTATTTTCCTAGACAGCTCATAAATAAGTGTAGGGCTGCAAAAGTTTCAAGCTCCAAACAATAAATACTATTATCACCTTATAGGTAATTTTGTAAACAGAAATAAATTCTGGGTAAATACTTATTTTTATCCATCAACGCTACAAAACTTTTGCCATCTGTTACATACGATCATTAAAAGACATATGTAGTTATCTAAAAAGGGATCTTTTTCTCCCTCACTGATTAGGTAATATTATTGTACATCATTCTGGGTAAGGATATCTGCAGGTAGGAAGTCAGTCAAAAACGTCCTACTCAGGGGCATGTATTGACAAGGGGTGGTGAGAAAGTAGTAGCTTTACACTAAGTGAAATCAATTGGTAGAGAATTTTGCCTTAATGAAATTATTTCACATACCTACTTTCTAGATCTTCAAGAAAAGAAAAATAATAGAAATTCAAAGATAGGCAAGCAGTATCTAAGCACAGGAAATGAGAGATGCATGAAGATTTACTCCAATAAGCTAAGAATATGTATTCAAAATGGAAAATCAAAAATATATCTATTTTAGCATGATATTATTAATTATTTGCTTTGACTGATAGCAAGGCCAGATATTTCCATGTTTTATAAATCTTCTTAAATAAGAAAGCTAAGACAACAGTTGAATTACTATTTTTTCCTCTTCACTTCTCTCTGACCTGAATGGGAATTTGCCAAACAAACTCTCACCATGAGTCCCCTAAAGTCTTAGATTAAGTTTTTCTGATACATTTAATATTGTGAATTTAAACAACATAAGTCTACACTTAATCTTATTGATATTCATGTTATGACAAACCCCTCATTTTTAGTTGAGACACTCCTAAACCTCTATCAGAGAAGATGACACTTCCATGTTTCTATTAACTCTTTTTTTGGCTTTTTCCTTTCTTTTTCATGATCTGCCTTGATTAAAGATGTCAATCTTATTCTACATTTGATGTACAGAGAATAAATTTATAATTGGACTTCTCAATACAATTCTTTGTAAGTGGCTAGTCCTTTTGCATTACTTTGCTGTCCAGACTAAGGTAGGACAATTTATTCAGGTTATCACATTTTCTAAGCTGTTTCTACTCTGGTAGGTATCATTCTTCACCAGAATCATAAGCCTAAACCAGCAGCTTATTATTTCTATATCTTTAGACAACTTTCCTGTTCATATGGTTGCGAATGAGATTCATTCCTTGCAACAGACACCCAGTGTTGATTCATTCAGCTTTACGGTTCTGTAACCAACAGGACATAGCTATCAGCTAGTCCCCATTTTATTTTAAACTGGATTGTCCAGCTCAGCTCGTGCCTCTCCTCACTGAATATAATGAAAACCGCAGGTGAATAGCTTTCCTAGATTTGTGCCTATTTAAATGCTTAAAGGTAGATAAGATGAAGGCTTTAAATATAAGTCCATACTAAATATATGGAGACGCTTCTCCATTTTGCTTTTAAAATTGTTATATAGTATGATTAAAATACAAAGAAAAAGTAACTGGAAAGTTCCTATTATGTCACATACTGTTAAGCCTCCTCTTTTTTGTAAGGAACAGACTATGTAGCAATCATAATATTTTTCATAAATATTTTTCTGAGCTTAAGTCCAAGGTATCAGTCTTCTACCAGTTAAACTGTAAAACTTATAGACTTAGTGTAAAAAGTTATATTTAGAGCATAAAAAGCTATAAAATAGTCTGTTTCCCCTAAATGTAGTGAGCTTATACCCACTGATGTTGAACTGGATGCTTGGCTTGTTCCACCAATAGAAATATATTAGAGAAAGTAACTACAACAGTATCACGTGACTTGTGTTTACAGTTAGTGTAGCTGCTCCAAGGAGGACGTATGGTTTTCAGCTTGTGTTTCGTAATGATTAAGAGGCCAAAGAAGAATTCCAGAAATAAAGCAAACAGAAAACTGAAGCAGAACCTCAAAAACTAAAAAATAAACCAAGAGAGCGGGCTGGTAGTCAAAAATGAGATAAAGAAGCAAAGAAGGGAATATAATTTTTTAGGACCCAGACTACCATGACTGAGCTCTTAAATCTGATAAATCAGGCTTTTAATGCATTCCCTCTATAAAACAGCTTGCTGCATTTTTTATAAATTACAGATTCATAGACTCTTTTAGGCTGGAAAAGACCTTTAGGATCTCCAACTGTTAAAATATATCATTTATATATTATATGAATATATAAAATACATATATTTTCTATATAAAATATATACATAATTCTTTCTCAAGTATTACTTACAAATCAAGTAGCAGAAACCTAATTAGAAGAGTTGTGATGATCACATGTCATTTTGCCATCTATGCCTTCTTGAAGAGAGGACTGGAAATGATAACCTGTCTCATAAAATATGCTATTGCAGTAATGCATTTTTGCAAGTCATATGAAAATTGCATCCTACATTTATCTTATCTGCGCAGACCAGTGGCATGATGATGTGCTGCACATGGAACAAAGAAACAGCACAGTAAATCTGCATAGCAATGTTCTATTCCCACATTTAGGCTTCTAAAATTGTCACAAAAATAGAATGAGCATTGGAATACACCATGCTTCTTAGACAATTTCATCATAATTTGTCATTCATTCTGAGATATTCATTTGTCTAAAAGCAATTAAAGCTTAATTGCTGCATAACCTGAATAATTTAGAAATGCAAATTAGGATAGCAGGCAAGCAAGTATGTGTTCATTAATTTCTTTGTTATCACCATCTGTTTAATTAAAAAAATGAGTTTTACTGAATGACAGCTTGCTAACTATATAAACGTTTTCCTTAATTGAAAACGTCTTTTGCAACTGAGGTCAGCATCTGACAAAAATTGTTTGTGCTTTTGCAAAAACATTTTATCTAAACAAATTGTAATATTTTAAAATTCACATTAAAATACATTGCCAACGTATGCAATGTAATTCAAGAAATGACATCTTCACTTCATAATCCAAAGTCATAATTTTAGAAAAAATCATTGCTATGGAAAGGTGATGGTACAGTTGATTTGTCTTTTCTCATGATAAGTATATGCAATTTACCATGTTTATTATAGATTATTTTGAAAACTTTTCTAAAAATCCAGACTCAAAGCATGAATACCTCTTGCAAAAAAAAAAAAAAATCAAATCTTAAGGAATACTTCAGAATATGGATTGTATGATGTGGTCTTTATATTAGGGAACTAACATAGTTTTCCAATAGAGTCTTCATAAAGAAGTTAATTTTTTACATAAATATACAACTCTTCATATGTACTACATTAATGGATTTATTAATGTCATTTGAATAGTGGATCTTACACTTACATTGTCTGTTCAGACCAACTCAAAACTTTGTACTTGAGAGACAGATCTATAAATGAATAATTTACATGCCTGCAAGCCCACTACGTTTCAACTAAGATTTAAGATAACAGTACCATACTTTTTATAAGAGATCAGTAAACTAATTAACAAGGACTGAAATCCCAGAGAAGCGAAGAACTGCAATGTTATATTTCTGTACTACAAACTCATTAATTATTCACCTTATGTTGTTTACATGGTTAATTATATTACTTTGTTATAATTTAAGTTATACTTGGTTTCTTCTTTCTCTTAGTACATGTAAGGGAAACTTCATATTATGTCCTCAGCACAAACATATTTACACAGTGCAGGAAAAGGACTTTCTCACTTGAAAGCAGCAATGATTACAGCTGGAAATGGTGATAAAGATGATAAAACTTTCAGTGATTTGCACCGAAAAAAAATCCTAAGAATGCACTTCTTCCCATGCTACTAGTTGCTGTATCCTCCTTTGCAGTAAATTTCTGGGGTAACTGTGAGCTATACACTGCCTTTTTAATATTTTATTACTGGACCAAAAAAAAAAATATTTTGCAAGGTCAGGACTATATCTTCACTCAAAAATAGAAGTTAACTGATGAATCTCACTGATAACAGCATAAGAATGCAAAATTAGGGCTAGGCTACAAGGCTCAAGTCATGTGATTTGGCAATTCCCCTGCGTGTAGTCTCTCTACACTCAATTAAATGATCTTCAGATTTTCTAAGTGTTGTATAAACATCATCTGACATTTGCAGGCTCTTCCTAAAATATGGAAACAAACATTATGACTCTGACTGAACACTTTGGGTAACACACGAAGATTAAGCAACTTTTCCACAAGAGATGAATCTAATGGGAATGCAAATTAAGAACCCCAACTTGTATGTTGGCTGTAGCTGCTAGAGAGAGAAACTTTCATGGTGACTCAGTTGCACATCGTTATTGTGGGCTGATCCATAGTTTTATCGAACAAGCAAATTCCTTATGAGAAAAAAAATTCCTGGTTAATAACTGCAAGACATTTTTATTTTCTTATGATTTAGAGTCCTACTAAAATATGATTGTGGAAATCTTTACGTACATGTTCTCATGGAATTACAGTGAAACTACATGGCAGATTTAACAGGTAATACAATACAAAGACTCATGCAGGAAATAAATGAGGGTCAAAAATAGCGAAGAAAAGCAGCAAATAATCCCACTGAATAGGACTTGGGGAAATTCATAGGTTTCCCCGGCTTTAAATGAAAGCAGCATGGAGCACACGGTACCTGTTTGGGAAACTAAGATCTGCTACTCTGTCACAATGGTGTGTTAAAGATAAGTATGATGAAATGCTTTGGCACTATAATTATATTATAAAGATAATTTCCATAGAAACAGATAATGAAATATATGAAAGTATAGCTTAAAAATATAAACCAGAGAGTCTGGTTTGATTCCAGACACTTGTAACTTGCAATGAAAGATTAAGACTCAACAGCTGTTATAAATCTGTTATAACACAGTATATGGCAGTACTCAAGCTGCGTTAAGTATTTGTAAATAACCAGTGTAAACATAATATGCCTTTATAGAATAACATATATTAAATCATCAACATTTGTTTGTTCAGCATACCTGACTATTAGGTAGCATCATTTGATTTTTTCATTCCTCCTGTACTAGGTAATACAACAAAGATATTCATGGGCCATTACACAAAGTCATCAGATACCTCGATAGTGTAAGAGGTTATGTAAACATAATAGGTTTGCCTTGAATGACTCCTACTATCCCTCAGCCCCTGCTTCCATGTAAGATCTGTGGTAATGTACACAGTTAATACCTTTAAAAAACAAAAGAAAACAAGCAAACAAAACTAAACCACAACTTACAAGTTCTTCAGCACTGTTTTATCAAAGTTGCACACTCCCCATTTTTAGAAGTGTTAATTTGTATATACCAGGTTTATATTTTTAAGCACTGAAGGATCAAACATTTTGGCAAGATATTTTTCATCCTTTCACTAGATGGCAATATTGTATTACATTCCAGTATATAAGTAATGTTTAAACAAATAAGGCAAAAAGAAAGCCAAGTAAACTAGATTTTTTTTTTTTTTTAAAAAGGGGGAGGGGGAATAATGTAATTAAAAATTAACTTCAGCATCTTGTATTTCCACAAATTCCCTCCCTAAAAATATTGCTGCACTTTCCTCTTTGATAAACCGTGCCCCAGTTCTTTGACTGTATAGTGAAGTTCTGCTGCCTTTTTTTTTTTCCCCACTGAAAATGATTGAAATGCTACCTTTATTAGTTACAGTTCTTCTCAGTGGCCAATTCCTATTACTCTATACTTGATACCTAAAGGGAAAAAAAAAAAATAAGTGAAAAAAACCCCACAATGTAATCACTCAAAATCATTAGCATAGTTTCTTCATGACTCCTGTTTATGTGGTGTCATTGTTTGTAATCTTTACCATATGGCCTTTCCAACCCACATAATTTGCTGAAATTTCCCCTACTCTTAACCATAAACCACATGGAATTCATTCTCTCGATCCTCAGTTCAAGATTGTGTGTGTTTGCACTCTTTTCTGTATCTTTACAGCAAGAAATAAGTGAAGCAGGAAATTAGATGAGGTAGAAGAATTATTTAGTGGTTAAAAGGAAGGAAAATATATTTAGAGAAGAAGAATGAGAAACTTAGAGTGATAGGACCTGCTTTTGAAACGTGTTTGAGACATTAACTGGACGAGGAAACAGGACCTCAGTCCAGCCTGCATCCTCAGATCATTAGGCAAAAGATTTGTTTTTACTTCTTTCAGATTCACTGGCTGTATAACCTCAACAGGAAAGTCTGAGTTTCATTTCGTATGACTGAACACCCATATGCTTCAGGCATATTCCCTCTTAGTAGAAAAAAAAAAGTTATTTAAGATTCAGCTTTTGAGAGTTGATAAGAGCAAGTGCTACTGCACACAACCTGAGGGGACCACTTTCTCAGAATTAGCAGAAGTTTATTAGAAACAACAACCCGAGATAAATATGCCAAAGGGAGAAGTATGTAAGAAATAACCGAAAAGTTAATTCCGTTAGGCATTCAAGAACTTGTCATGACCCCTCCAAACATCCTTTTGCTTTTGTTTGTTTGTTTCTAGTATAGCCAATTTCAGATATAAGAGCCTTCAATATTTTTTTTTTAAAAATCCATGAACAATCACATCTACCTTCATCATAACATCAGAAATATATCACTAAAATTATAGCATGTAATCAAGGTACTTTGAGGAAAAAATTGTTATCCCAGTGATATAAGAAATGTTTATCCAAGAAATACACTTCTCTAGGAGAAGAGAGGACATTTTTAAAAGAACCATAATGCAATTTTGTTTCAGTCAAAAAAAAAAATTCCTTTTACTTGACATTCTTGATTTCTATGGAGCCTGGGACTTGCATAAATCAATAAAGAAAAAAAAAATCCCTAAGTCATTGAACAGTTAGTAGAATATTAGACGTTCAAAGAAATCTCTGAGTCAACCATCCTAATTTTCAAAAATCCCATCAATTCTACATTTATCCCCGTCTCCTTGTGACCAACATAATTTCCATTGGTAACCAATATAATTTCCGTTGGTTCACCTGTGCTTACTATTTTTTTTCAAGTGTGGCCTAACAATTAGTCTCAACTTATATTTAGCACTGGAATACTCGGTTTTAACTCAATTTAAAAATCAGAGAGCTGTTTATGCTGGAGATGTGGGCATTTGGCTTTAGCATTTCTTTTTGTCCCTTTCCAATTACATCAGTTGGTATAATAAAAAACCTCAGCTCTGCCGACAAATCTTGTGCTACTAAAGATCCTTTGTAACAGCAAAGTACCACTGCTAACTTTCCCTGGAAAGTGATACAGTGAAAATTCCTGGAAATATAATATATCTAATCTAGTTCCTTACTGCCTTATGCAATAAAATCATCCATTTGACCACAGACCAACACAAATGTAATTGGATTTTTGCTCTGACTGATTCCAGTGAAAGGCTGTAGAACCTCACTACTAATCAATTAGAAACATCTTTTGGCTTGTAGTGAGATTTTCTATATAGTCAATCCACTTATTTTTCTTATTTCAACAGTTACATTTATTCTGAGCTTCTGTGGTATTCAGGAAGAGCAGTCATATCTTACAAGTCTAAAGAAATAATATGTTTCTAGACTGTTTGCACGAGATTACTCCATTCCATTTTATATACATTCCAGGTTGTGTTCAACTTGATTGAGCATAGGAGACAAGTTATAAGCTGTGTTCAAGGTCCTCTTTGCCTTACTGTGCAATGAATTTAATTCTTCTGTATTTCTGGCAGGAATATTTTAATTATTATGGTTTCATACCCTTATAATACACTAAAGAAACAATGCTGAAATAAAGATTTTTAGGAACTACTTATTTTCATAGTGACCTCAGGCATATTATCTACTACTGGACTGAACCTCTGTGACAAGCACCAAGAAAAAACATAACAAATATTTGCGCCATTCAAGAAATAGTTTAATGACTGTAGTCTAGTTTGGGGTTCTAATGTATCATCACTTCAGTTTCAGTCATGGAAGGTTATTTCGTTCCAACACAATTATTTTCCTCACTGCTTCCTATTTTCCTGTAGGAGGGAGGGAGACAGAGAGGAGAGAAAGAAAAAGTCTCATGAATTTGAGGGCTAAGGATATGTTTTGCTCTTTTGGAGAGGTTAGAAGAAGGTGAGGTAAGGACTAAGCTTAATGTATCATTTTTACTATTCTATTTGATTAAAATTTAAATTACATAAGATGTACACTAGAATATTTTTGTAGTGCAAGATGCAGGATACTGTTGAACTTCTCCCTTTTCTTATTAAATTGGTAGTAGAATAACAAAGGACAAATGTATCCTTATTTAAAACTATATTTAGTATGCAAATCACTAATAAGGAGGATTTAGTAGAAGCTTTGATGCAAACTGTGTATCAACTTAAAGGGTAGTCAGAGGAGAAATGGTTTGGGTTTTAAGTACTTTAAAGCCTTTTACCAAACTCAGACATGCTATTTATTACAGCAATATAACATCATCTTTACACCTACAAGGGCTTTTAGCGAATACTGAAAATGTTTTCTGCATATCAAACGTTTACACATCAAGTACAAATGGTGAATGGGCATTCAGGTTGCAATATATGTCAAGAGAGCACTGCTAAACTCCGACAGCAGCCTCATTATTTCAGAATCCTGACTTGTGGCACAGAACACTGAAGGAACTGAGAAATCACCCAACAACTTATATTGTTATATATGGATATTTGGTTTTAGTAAGTTACAGTAATTCAAAGTGGGCTCAAGCAGAGTTTTCAAACATGTCTTGTTAGCTGTGAATAAATAGAAGGTAATAGACCAAACAACAGGCATCTTGCTGGTGTAAAATAAGTATGCTAATATTCTCAGAGGAGCCTATAGTGACCAGATGGCTGAGGTACACTCTGATAGCAATTCCCTTTGCTCTGCTCCAGGAGGTAGGGGACAACTGGCCGCCTTCTTGACAGTAACACCACCAATTACACTGCACACTCTTATAAGCAAAACAAAAACAGAAATCTGAAAACTTCACATATGAAAGAACAGTCAAACTACCATCTCAAGACAAAAATCTTAACAACTACCTGCCAGAAAATAACTAAAGAGGACTACATTATTAGTCTAGGTTGGTTTTATGATGAATTCCTGGGAACTCTCTGTAATCTATGAGGGGGGTGCGGGGTGCGAAATTACATTGCAGTCAGCTGATCCCATGCCATTTCTTTCATTTAAGGTCAAAACCTCATTATATCAATATAATTAAATCGGAAACTAGACATTAATTTCAAATTGCCTCTAACCTAAAATTCAGCTCAAACCTAAAATGAAGTCACAACTTAAAAGCTGTACCTCATACAAATGCCAGAAAACATGGATGACCAGTGAAGTGAATGCCATGTCTGATTTTTAAAATACTCAGATAATATTTGTTAGATTCTGACCTGAGTTTGAGTTATTCTAGTGAGTTCGACATTGGTTCCTTATCGAACATCAGTTCCTTTACTGCAGTGATAACTGCTATTCACAATCTGTTCTCAAGTTTTGTGCATGCATGGAAACTTCCAAGTTAAGACAAAATATTGTACTTTTTTTTTTCCATGTTAGAAGAATAATTAAAGATTGCAATAAAATTAATTCTTTAAATTTTGATTAATTGATTTTAAGCCTGAAAGTATATATTTGATTTCAATTTTGTTTGACTGATCTGTAAAACTAGATCTGTTTACTGCCTTCTTCACAAATATTTTGTTACTTTTCTTGGAAAATATGGACTATACACACACAAATGTAAGAGAAACAATACTAACCATTTCAAGTAATAGACACACTTGCTCTAAGAAGCATCTAAAAATCAATGCAGTAATAACTAGTAAATAAGTAAAACTAATGTTTTATTTCTTTATGTCCTTTTACTTAATTACTAGCTTGCACTCAAGAATGGCAACATTTGAGATAACATATCAGCCTGATAGGACAGTGACAAAATTAATATTGAACTTTGTTTTTCTGTCAACTGAGGAGGATCTAAGCATTTAGGAAGAACTTACATAACTCTGAGGACATCTGAGAAGTATTGAAAAGGAAAACAAAAAACCAAAAACAAACAAAAAAAAAACCCAAACAAGAAAACTCACAACACAAAACCCTACTTGTGTATTGTTGTGTGGTGGGGTTTTTTTCTGTTTTTTTGTTTTGTTTCATTTTATTTAAGATAATAATTTTGTATGTAACCAGTCAATATTTGCATTCTTTTGCACAGAAAGTAAGAATTTCTGCTAGATAGTAATAATATTAACAGATATAATGTAGCTGCTGATCTTTTAAAGACTTTATTGAGAAAGAATATTTAAATAACACTTCGAGCAGCAAATTGTTTATGTGCTACAAATGACTTCTCCAGTCTATATGTTCAATTAATTTATTGGTGGCAAAGGGATGATTCAAGAAACCATCAGGTACTCTAAACAGCCCCCCAGAACCCCCACTGTTCCTTCCCTCCTCAGTCTTTGGCTGATAGTGTCTCCCCAGTCCATGCTGTGCCTGCATATTGCAAGCCTCATGAAAAACTTCTGACAACCACTATGTTCCAGATCTCCCTGGAAAGGAATGGTACAGGAGAACAAATAAAGCCAAGCAGACAGAATTCACTAATTAAATTAAAAGGTATTTTAAAGCAGCAGTGTAGTTATATATTATGGATCTTCAAAGCTCAATACTCATGTAATGTTTCTCACTCTCCTATAAAACATATTTAACATTAAGAAAAAGTCAAGGAGATCTAATCCCAAAATAACCTATTGATATAGGATGACTAAGGAATTTCAGTGTCGGTAGCTAAGTAGTGCAGAAGGGGATTATATCAGCACCACTGACCAAACACACCCCATTTCCTCATGCTCAGTTACACATTCACATCTGGTTCAACTTGCGCAGCTTTCATCACTGTTGAGGGAACTTTCTGCGCACTCAAAGCTGCACTCTCCCTCTGCCCCTCCAAATCATACCACTTCTGTTAACCTCCCCTTTTACCTCTCCCAACTGCAACTCTTTCTGCATTAGAAATTAATGGCGACAAAGGTAATATGAAAATCAAAGTTTTAACTCTGTATTTAAGGGAGAACTTGATGTGAGGACTTTTGGGGTGCAAGGTTTTATTTTTACTGTTTGTAGCAGTGATGAGGTTTTCCAGACACTGCACAGCACATATTTATCTCCATGAATTTCTGTTATGTCTCTGGCAGAGTATTCATTATGAACTGACCTGTGTATTTTATTGGTATGTCTTGCATCGATTATACTTGCACAGGTTGGCTCTGGCTCTTACTGCCTATCAACATGTTGATTCACCAACTGGTAGACCATCAGCTTTTTTTCAGGACTAGTATTTTGGAAAAAAAGTTTAAAATGAAACATGAAAATAACAACAACAAAAAAATATTTAAAACAGGAAAATAAAAGAACGCCCTTATAAAATATGGGATTCCATCCAGTTCTATTCAGTAATTGTAAAGAAGTGCATCATTGTCAAAGCTCAGCCTACTCAATACTCTCCTGTATTGGTACTTCTACATTACTGCAAACAGCTTCTACTGACCCAGGGAAAAGCTTATTGAGGCAGCACCTCCTACCTTCTGTACCCAGACATCCATAACAGGAACAACACTTAATTGGTTCTAAAAGTCTTTTAACTTAGTATTCAAAATGTCCTGCACTATACTCTGAAGCTGCTGCCATATGTCAGAACATAAACTGGACCAGTGTCACAAGGCCCAGCTCCCTGAGGTTCAAGCTTTACTGATGGCATTTTCAGTTATAACTGTATATAAAAGTATGCTTCAAAGTCTGTTTTGAACCATTCTGACAACTGCCTTACTATTTTTACCTTGTTTCCTTCAAAGACAGAATAATACTGACTAGCAAAGACAGCATTGTGTGTTACACTACTGTGCTGGATTCAGCCAGG
>NW_010263010.1:0-260 GCF_000690775.1 Eurypyga helias
CTCCCTGGGCGCGCCGGTAGCACGTCACTTCCGCCCCAAGCCCCGCCCCCAGAGGGGAAGAGGACGTGACATCACGGGGTGCCGGGATAGGGTTCCCCCAGCCCTGTTGTTTCCCGGCGTCATCGCCGCTACGAGGGCAGTAGGCGTTCGGGATCGGAATGCGGGAAGGAGAGAAGGATTGAGACCCCACCTGGAGTGCTGCGTCCAGCTGTGGAACCCCCAACATCAGAAGGATATTGACCGGTTGGAGCGAGTCCAGA